>NC_089250.1:91489636-91759105 GCF_963930625.1 Muntiacus reevesi | reverse complement strand
ACATTTCTTAAAGTGCTGAAAAGAAAAGAACTGTCAACTTAGAATTCTGTATCCAGTGAAATATCCCTCAGGAATGAAGGTGAAATGAAGACATTCTCAGATGGCAGGAAAACTAAGAGAATTGATAGCCAGAAGACCTGCTTTAAAGAAACAGCCAAAGGATGTATTCAGACAGGAGAGAAGTGATACCAAAGGAGGCTGGGAGCATGGGGAATGAGAACAGCAGTTCTAGAATTTGGTCATTTGTTCTCAGTCTCAGAAACAGCTCCAGAGCCAGAAAGGTGGAAGGCGTACCTTGTCATTCATAAGCCCCCTTTTCAACACACGTTTTGAAGTGACTTTTGGCCAGCCCTAAGAATGCTGTCTGATTGCCAGGGAAACTGACTGGGAGGAAAGGGTTGGGACTTGACTCCAGGGAGGAGAGAGGGGCTGGAGATTGAGTCAGTCACCAAAGGTCAATGACTTAATCACTCTCACCTATGTGCTGAAGCCTCTGTAAAACCCAGAAGCCCAGGGTTCATGGAGTTTTCTGGTCAGTGAACAGGTGGAGATGTGAGAACCGTGCCCAGAGAGGAAACTGCACCCTTCCACCTACATGCCCCTACATGGCTTCCCTCCAGGTGTTCTTGAGTTATATCCTCTACAATAAAGCAGTAATCAAGTAAGTTGTTTTTCTGACTTCTGTGAGCTGTTCTAGCAAATTAGTTGAACCCAAGGAGGGGGTCCTGGGAACCTCCAGTTTACAGGTGGTTGCTCAGAAGCACGGATGACAGCCTGGACCTTGTGGTTGGCATCTGCAGTTGGGATGGGGGCAGGCTCATGGGGCTGAGTGCTTAACTCGTGGGACCTGCCACTCTCTCCAAGTACGTTGTCAGAATTGAGCTGAACTGAAGGACACTTAGCTGAGGCTGAAAAACTGCTTTGATATGTGGGAACCCTCTTCTCACCTGGGGTCAGAGTTGGGCAGAGGCGGAAGAGTGCTACAGTGGGGGAGACACAGCAGCGGGCTCTCACTGAGACCCTGACAGCAGAGCTTCCCAAGAGACGAGCATCTGTGCCGCAGTGAGAGTGTGAGCTATGCATGTCCCTAGACTTGTGGGAAGTGTGGCAGACAGCGTCTCTACAAGCTGACAGGATGCAAGATGGGCTGGGGCTCTCTGCATGCATGGGGAGAGCAGCACTGTCACAGGAGACGCGGTGGCTCGGTGGGCGGGTTTACTCCCCCTTCCTCTGTCATCCTAGTGCGGTCCCATAAACCGGTCTTCCAGTAAAAGGGAAAAAGTAAACAGTTTTTAAAAAATGCATGCCAATCATCTTATAAAGTTCTAAGGTTCTTATAGCCTGGACTCAGGGCCTTTGATATATCAAACACTCCATACATCTCAGGAGCCATTTAAATCACTGTCTTTAATATGGATTATACAACAAAATAAAAATTGTTACTCTATTAAAAAAAATACAAAACAAATTTTCCTGAGCAAAATATTATGAAGGAACACATCTGACCCCTGAAAGGAGAACTAGGCAAATTTACAATTATAGTTAAAGACCTATCAGTAATAGAACTAGTAGACAAAAAATTAGTAAAGCTATTAGAAGGGCTAGACAATACCATTAACCAACTCACTCTGACATTTATAGAACACTCTACCCAAAAAAAAGAACAAAAAATTTTCATGTGCACATGGAACGTTCATCAAGACAAGTCCATATCCTGGTTATTAAAATAATCTTACATTAAAAATGATACAACTCATGTTCTGATTATAATGGAATTAAACTAGAAATCAGTAAAGAAGGGAAAATCTCAATCAGTTGGAAATTAAATAACCTGCTCATAAATAATCCACCAAAAAGATGACCTCAAAAAGAAATCAGAAGGTATTTTAAATGGGAGAAAAATGAAATTACAACATTTTAAAAATTTTGGGCACAGTTAAAGCAGTGCTTAGAAGGAACTGATTAGCATTGAGAGCTTATGTTAAGAAAGACGGTCTCAGCAATAATCTAAGCTCCCATCTTAGACTAGAAAAGAATAAGCAAAGCAAGACCACATCTTCAGTGAAGGAAAAAGAGCAGAAATCAAGGAAATCGAGAACAAAAACAAATGAAGCCAAAAGCTGTTTCTTTGAAAAGATCAATAAAACTGATACGCCTCTAGCAAGCTTGACAAGAACAAGCCAAAGATTAGCAATATCAGGAATAAAATGTGGTTATCTGAATTTGAATTTCACTAAACTTAGCCCAATGCTAACTTTATGCTTTCTTTTGTTGTTGTTGTTCAGTAGCTAAGTGGTATCCGCCTCTTTTTGAGCTTATGGACTGTAGCACACCAGGATTCCCTGTCCCTCACTGTCTCCCTGCGTTTGCTTAAACTCATGTCTATTGAGTTGGTGATGCCATCCAACCATCTCTGGAGCAATCAAGACTGTTGCTCCTCTCTCCTTTTGCCCTCAATTCTTTCCAGCATCAGGGTCTTTTCCAATGAGTTGGCTTTTGCATCAGGTAGCCAGAGTATTGGAGCTATAGCATCAGTACTTCCAATGAATATTCAGGGTTGATTTCCTTTACAATTGACTGGTTTGATCTCTTTGCTGTCCAAGGGACTCTCAAGAGTCTTATCCAGCACCACAATTTGAAAGCATCAATTCTTTGGGGCTTGGCCTTCTTTATGGTCCAACTCTCATATAAGTACATGACTACTGGAAAAACCATAGCTTTGACTACTCAGAGCTTGTCAGCAAACTGATGTCTCTGCTTTTTAATACACTGACTGCTTAGCTTTGTCATACCTACTCTTCCAAGGAGCAAGCACACTGTTTCCATTTTTTCCCCACCTTTTTGCCATGAAGTGATGGGATCAGATACCATGATCTTAATTTTTTGAATGTTGAGTTTTAAGCTTGTTTTCCACTCTCCTCTTTGACCTTCCTTAAGAAGCTCTTCAGTTCCTCTTCACTTTCTGCCATTAGGGTGGTATCATCTGCATATCTGAGGTTGTTGATATTTCTTCTGGCAATCTTGATTCCAGCTTGTGATCCATCCAGCACATGTTGGATGTGTTTCTCATTATGCACTCGGCATGTAACTTAAATAAGCCAGGTGACAACATACAGCCTCAACATACTCCTTTCCCAATTTTGAACCAGTCCGTTGTCCCATGTCCAGTTCTGTTACTTCTTGACCTGCATATAGGTTTCTCAGAGGGCAGGTAAGGTGGTCTAGTATTCCCATCTCTTTTAAGAACTTTCCAGTTTCTTGTGATGCACGCAGTCAAAGGCTTTAGCATAGTCAATGAGGCAGAAGTAGATGTTTTCCTGGAATTCCCTTGCCTTTTCTATGATTCAACAGATGTTGGCAATTTGATCTTTGGCTCCTCTGCCTTTTCTCAATCCAGCTTGTACATCTGGAAGTTCTCGGTTCACATACATACTGTTGAAGCCTAGCTTGAAGGATTTTGAGCATTACCTTGCTAATATGTGAAATGAGTACAACTGTGTGGTAGTTTGAACATTCTTTGGCATTGTCCACTTCTTTGGGATTGGAATGAAAACTGACTTTTTCCAGTACTGTGGTCACTGCTGTGTTTTCCAGATTTGCTGGCATATTGAGTGCAGCACTTTAGCAGCAGCATCTTTTAAGAGTTGAAATAGCTCAGCTGGAATTCTATCACCTCCACTAGCTTTGTTCATAGTGATGCTTTCTAAGGCCCACTTGACTTCAGACTCCTGGATGTCTGGCTCTAGGTAAGTGACCACACCATTGTGGTTATCCAGGTCATTGATTTTTTAAATATAGTTCTTATGTGTATTCTTGCCACCTCTTCTTAATCTCCTCTGCTTCTGTTTGTTGTATAGGAAATACTAATTTGTGATGTCAAACCTCAAACACTTTCTTTACAGGTGAGGTATTTAGCATCACCTACAGAAAGATTCACTGTTTGGTCTTAATGAAAATTCTGTATGTTCTTCCAGTGTCTTAAAATAAAAAAAAAAAATCTCACCTTTTGCTTTTAGACCTTTAATCCAACTAGGATTAATTTTTGGTGAATTTGAATTTGAGATCAATGTTTTTTAGAAAAAAATTGAATGAAATGGGTAGAAAAGGGACTTAACACCATCCAGCGAAGAGCTCTTACTGACTTGAAATGTCACATCGTACTTTTTTGTAAACTGCAACAGATACAAGGGAAAGGTTCTAGATGCTGGTCCTCTGTGGATCTACACCTGAGCTCAAAGGTTTTAATTTTACAGTGCATTTTAGTATCTGGTATGGCAAGTCCCCCCACCCCTACCTTGTTCTTTACTTTCCTGGGTTATTTTCTTTCCTATATGAACTTTTGAATGAGCTTGTCGATTTCTGTTTTAACATTCCATTTGGAAATTTTGTTAAACTGTATTGAATTTACTAATTTTGAGGCGATTGACATCTTTATAGTAGTAGTGAGTATTTGTATCCCCAAATAGAGTATGTCTCCATTTAAGTTGGGTCTTCATGTATTTATTTAAAAAAGTTTTCATTGAAAAAGTCTTTCATATTTCTTGCTGGATTTCTTTTCCCCCTTCCACCTGATTTTGTAAATTGTTCTTGGCTCTGCATAAGAGGCGGCTGAACTAGGAGGAATGATGTTACCTTTCTAATGAATGTGAATGAAGATAGAAATTGATGCTGCTGTCATTAATCATATATTTTGGAATTACCTCATGAGAACCAGAGAACTGGAAACAACGCAGTTGTTTATCAGTAAGGAGCTGGTTAAAGAACACACGGCACATCCACACAATGGGACATTCTGCAGCCTTCAGTGAGGAGAAAGCTCACTCCAAGATGCAATGCATATGGAAACAGACAATGTGTGTAACATGTTGCTTTTTTGTGTAAGACAGGGAGGAGGAATAACATCTGTATCCATGTCAAGAGGCTCTGGAAGGATACACAGACTAGCCAGTGGTCACTTAGGTGCAAGGGAAGGGGGGAGCCAAGGGAGGCAAGGCGGCCAGGGTGACTTTCCTCACTGCTTTGACTTTTGACACATGAGAAAACAGATAAAAGCAAAAACTAAATACCCACTCTTTGAAACCATGCATCCTCCAGAAAAGCAAGCTTGTGATGGTTAAGCCAGGCTGACAGCAGGGCCAGCTGGGGCCTGTAGGGCCGTGGACCACACCCTCCTCTCCTGGGCCTGAACCAGTTGGGGGCATACCTCGAACATTTGTTGTTGTGTAGTCTCTAAGTTGTGTCCGACTCTTTTGCAACATCACAGACTATAGCCTGCCAGGTTCCTCTGTCCATGGGATTTCCTAGGCAAGAATACTGGAGTGGGTTGCCATTTCCTTCTCCAGGGGATCTTCCTGACCCAGGGACCAAACTTGAGTCTCCTGCACGGGCAGGCAGATTCTTTTACCATATTCAAAACATGGAGATTGTTGGGTAGCGAGGTATAAGCCCTGAATTTACACCAAATAGACTAACCTTTTCTAGGAATAAAACTTTAACTTGATTACAATAACAATAGAAGCTTATCAAGTTTTTCAGAAGAACCAGGGCTTGCTGAGGTGAGCCAGGCTGCTGGTTTTTCAAGCGTTCCCTTCTGGACACACAAACTCTGCTCCACTTTCCCCTATAGCAGGACTGACTTCCCAGGAATGACTGTGGTGTCCACTGCATGACGACGGCACTCCTAGTCTGTGACAGCTGTTTGTAGATTAAACTACCTTCTTCACAACCGCCAAAGGTTAAAATTGAATAAAGACAAAATGTAAACATTAATCGAAAAAAAACACTGCTTTTTTGGGTAAGCAGCATGAATTTAAGTTTGGGTCTCCTGCACCATTGGGCTGCACCCGGTAGCTCTGCTGGTAAAGAATCTGCCTGCAATGCAGGACACCCTGGTTCAAATCCTGGGTCAGGAAGATCCCCTGGAGAAGGGACAGGCTACCCACCTCAGTATTCCTGGGGCTTCCCTCGTGGCTCAGAAGGTAAAGAATCTGTCTGTAATGCAGGAGACCTGAGTTTGATCCCTAGGTTGGACGATCCCCTGGAGGAGGACATGGCAATCCACTCCAGCATTCTTGCCTGGAGAATCCCCTCGGACAGAGGAGTCTGGTGGGCTGCAATCCACGGGGTCACAAAGAGCTCTAAGCACAGCATAGCTCTCCTGCACTGTTAGTGGGAGGGTAGGGTGGCACAAGCTCTCTGGAGGGCAGTTTGGCTTCATGGCCCTTAAAGATGAGCACATCTTTGAGGTGTGTCTCACTCATTGTCAGAGCTATTCTCATGGGGGGACCTCACACCAGCAGAGTGCTTGACGGGGTGTGGGTACAAGTCTAGTTCATAGACAACACCGTTGAAGGCACAGCCAGCAGTGTTGGGCGGGAACCATCCCCGAGGGACCGGGCGTAGTGCCCGGTGCGGGGCCCCAGCAAGGTGGGCTGTTGAAGTGGGCTCTTGGCAGGAAGCAAGCATTCGGTCCCGACCCCCAGGGTTCCTCTCAAGGGGCAGAAGGCAGCATAGAGACAGTGGACTCGCCCTCTTGTGAAATCCCCATTCTTGTGAAATCCACGGTGATCTACAAACAGTAGACTTGGTCTAAAGTTGAGGTCGATACACGGATCCCAAAATGTAACTGAATTGGGTAAAAGTCTGAAGTCACCCACCAGTGTTTAAAGCCAACATTACTCTTGGAAATTAAAAAAGGAAGGCCAGAGTAGAACAATCAGATGGTTACAAATCAAGTAAAAATAAGTGCGCAGAGACATTTTTCTTCAATTCTTGCTCAAGGACCAAGTTAAATAAGCAGAGAAGAGAGGCAGCTTGGATGAGGGCTGGCGGCAGGACTTTATTGGCAGACAGCACAGGGGTGCGGCCACAGTAACCACACACAGTGCATGCAGTGGGGAGGGCTGTGAGGCAGAGACCACCCCCAGGCCGGGAGGGCCATGGCCGCAGCACAGGCCCTCAGGCAGGGCCTCACCGTTAGAGTAACATCTGACCCACAGCAACCGCGATACAGCTTTCACCACAAAACACAAGAACATTGTCACAAGCGTTCTGAAAACCAGTCGGCATGCATTTTCAGTTGTGCATTTTCAATTGATGGTATTTTCAATGTGTTGAAGGCAAGGACAATAAAACAAGTTATCAAACTTGCAAACTTCTCTTTAAAGCATGGCTTCAACTTGTTTCCCACCTCGAACGGCTTAGCACTAAAGGCATTTTAAACATGGAAAATGCTCTTACCAGCTAGGGTGTGGAGGGACGTGGGAGAGGGGTCAGGATGGGGGGCGAGTGATGTATACCTGTTGTATCATGCTAATGTATGGCCAAAACCGTCACAACACTGTAATTATCCTCCAATTAAAACTAATAAATTAATTACTAAAAAAGAATGTTTTATGGCTCTTGAAATTCCAATAAACATGTGTTTGAAATTGCCATCAATTTTGAAGGAAAAAAGAAGATCCCAGTCAACAGAAAACCCAGTGCTCTGTCTGACGGTGCCGCCCGAGGGAGCACAGAGCTTCCACTGGACCTGCTGTCCACGTCCTGGGGGTGGTGGCCCCTGTCTCTGCATCTCAGGCACTTGGGCTGTGAAATGGGCCTACTTCTGTTCTGTGCCACTGCAAAGGGCTGTTTTGAAGGTTCGATCAGAGGTTACATGTGAGAACACTTTTACAGTGTAAAAAGTGCTATGCCCCTTCAGGTCTCAGTTAAAGACATTTCAAATGACAATATGAAAAATGAGTGTTAAACTAAAAATTCTCCCATAATTTCTCAATAAACTGTGTCTTTTTTTTTTTTTTTTTTAAGGAACAAAAGAAAAGTGGGCACGAAATCCTATACCTTGATCAGAGACACAGTGAACAACAAAAGCAGCACTTGGGTACTGAATTTCTCCAAGTGCAAAAGTAGACTTCTCACAGCTCAGGTAGGACTAGCATTGGAAAAATCAGCTAAAAACAGGTATAAACAACCTAAATAGAAAAACAAATCTAAAAGCTTCAGGTGAAATCATTTTATCCTAAAATTAGACTAGGGAAACTACTATTTGCCATTCCTCTACTACTGCTTTGAAAGAGCAGCAGTTCGTTTTTATAGCTCTGGCTTCTGCTTCAACACAAGGACTTGTCAACTGTAACAGAGTGTGTGTTAACAAAATTGAGAGATTTCACACATTTCACCCCAAGCATTGATGACCCATCCTGCAAGTCTTGGATAACTGAGTGGGTCTAGGCCTGAAAGCAGACATTTATTGACAATTACATCCTCAGTTGCCCCTCACAGCCTCATATACAGGTCAGCGCAGACAGACAACACAGCATCCTGGACAACTGCTTGCCCACAGGCTGTACTGTCACATGACAAGAGGCCACCTAAGAGTGTACAGACAGTGTTTCCAAGAAATGCTGACCCAAACAACACCTGCAACTTAAACAATAAGGCTGTTGACCTAGAATGTAAACAACTGGATAACTATGCACTGAAGCCAACAGTCACAAATGAAGAGGCTGCTCTGGGAGTTATGATTTTAGAGTTTTGTTAAAAATTTGTCTTGGAGAAGTGTTTCAGACTGAAACTTGCATGTCCCAATGCCTACCCAGGTTTGGGAAGTTCTCAGTCATCATTTATTCAAAAAAGCTTCCTGCCCTCCCTCCCCCTCTTCTTCTCCTGGGGCTCCACTGATGTACAGACTGTTTCTTAATGGTGTCTCAGAAGTCCTGTAAGCTTTTCATTTCTCTTCATCCTTCCCCCATCCCCTTCTGTTTGGTTAACTTCAAATGCTCTGTCTTCAAGCTCACCGATTCTTTCTTCTGCTTGATCTAGTTTGTTGTTGAAGCTCTGTATTAAGTTCTTCAGTTCAGTCATTGTACTCTTCAGCTCCAAAATTTGTTCGGTTCTTCTTTATAAATTAAACTTCTCATTTTGTTCTTGCTTTCATGATTTTGTTAACTGTTTTATCTATGTTCTCCTGTAGCTCTCTCAGCATTTTTAGAACAATTATTTTGAGTTCTTTGTTGAGCAACTCATGTATCCCCATTTCTTTAGGGAGAGTTGCTGGAAGTCTGCCATGTTCCTTTGCTGGTCTCATGACTCCCTGATTCTCTGTGATCCCAGAAGTCTTGCATAGGTGTGTATGCAGTTACCTCACCCAAACTTTATGAGCTGACTTTGGTATAAGACCTTCACCTTAGTGGCGATGTGCTGGAACATGCTGTGACCCAGGCCCAGTGGTACAGGGTGTCAAGTGCAGGCGTGTGTCTGGGTGGGAGGGATACTGTGTCATTGACTCAGGTCATGGAGGGTCACAGCATCAACTGTGTGGTTCCTGACAAGCACTGTGGGGGGGTCTGCAGTGTCTGCAAGGGCTAGTGGGTTCCCCAGCGGCACCTCCAGGTTCAGCATCTAGGGATCAGGGCAGGAAGCAGGGATGGCCTGGAGCTCGAGGCACACACACATGTGGCTGGGGAAGCCCGCTGATCAGGGCAGGAAGCAGTGATGACCGGGAGCTCGAGGCATGCACACATCTGGCTGGGGAGGCCCGCTGATCAGGGCAGAAAGCGGTGATGACCGGGAGCTCGAGGCACGCACACATCTAGCTGGGGAGGCCCGCTGATCAGGGCAGGAAGCAGTGATGACCGGGAGCTCGAGGCACGCACACATCTGGCTGGGGAGGCCCGCTGATCAGGGCAGGAAGCGGTGATGACTGGGAGCTCGAGGCACACACACATCTGGCTGGGGAGGCCCGCTGCAGGTGCACATGTAGTGGCAGGGGCTGGCTGTAGACACACACATGGTGGTGGGGAACAGAGACGGTAGCAAGGGTCTGGGCCAAGTGTGGGGCCATCAGGCAGGTGGTGTGCTCCCCCAGAGCTGCTGCATCTTCCCACAGGCATGTACACAGCAGTGGAAGCTGGTGATGAGGATCAACCTGGGCGTGTGCAGGTACATGGCTGGAAGGGGCAGGTCACAAGTGTGCATCTAGCAGAGGGCATCAACCTCAGGGGCCTAGGCTAGTATCTGGCACCGTGTAGCTTCAGAGGTCTGGGTAGGCTGCCAGTCCAGATCCTGGGCTTGGGTGGGGCCAGGGGAGGGTGGGGAGCAGGTAGCAGATGGTTGGGGATTGGAATTCCCATGGGGAAAGCTGCAGAGGACTGTGGACCAGGGCACTCGGAACCATAGTTAACAGCTGCATGGCTGACACTGTTCTGTCTCAGCTTTGCTGGTCTCTGAGTGGGATAAACTCAACAGGTCCTTTGTGTGATGCCCCAAAAGGCTGGGGAAGCTGGTCATGCCCACACCCTTTCCGGGGGTGGGGAACTCTTCCTAGTCTGGGAGGTTCCTCTTGGGGCTGAGCAGAGCCTGCCTAGGGGATGGGAGACTGCAGACAAAACGAAGCTCTTTTTCCTTCCATTTCTGTGTCATTATTCTCAAGTTGATGTACCACTGAGTTGCTGAATTTTCTTAAGTAGACTCGTGAGCTCTCTCAGAGCTGTTTATCTTTGCAGATAGCTAATTGTTGGTTTTTGGGCGGGTGGGTGGGGGGATGGCGGCTGGGGCCTCCTACTTCACCATCTCGGTGATGTCAATTGAAAATGAGCTCTAGGAGTTAAGAGGCTCCCTCCCAGGAAGGAAGCGACTGAGTGGGATCATATGACCACTTTTTAGGGGACTTTGTAAAACAGGCACCTTGCAGTGGATAGGCTTGATGTCCATGTACTTTAGAAGGATTTGGGAACAAACCGAACTCCGATCATCTGTTCTTTTCACAAGCACTTCAGTCCCTTCTATGTGCCAGGCCCGGGGCACACAGAAGGCACTCTTTTCAAAAGACATCTCAGCCCAGCAGAGAAGACAAAGACGGTACCCGGATCCCTGTGACCAAGAGCAAAGGAAAGGTCAGGACGGAAACTGGAGCAGTGTGTCTGCGGGCGTCAGGGGTCGGGGCTGGGGACAGCGCCCAGCTGCACCTGTCAGGACAGGGGGCTTCAGCCTGAAAGACCTGGACAAACAGCAGCGTGCCGTATAGGTGAGGATAACAAAACACAGTCCATACAAAGGCACAGAAATGAGAAATCAAGGGGCGTTCAGACAAACACGAGTGTCCTATAAAAGCACCATTTTCCCCAGGAAACAGGCACAGCATGAGGGCCTATGACCAATGTATATGACCACAGAAACCAATATGATGACTCTTCTGATGTTGTAGACTTACCCAGAAATAATCATATCAGAAAATTTCCTAACCAGTATAAAATGATTTGAGGGCTCCCCACCCAACATACAGAAATCAGCATTTTTACTCTCATACAGAGTTGGCTGGCCCATAAATATTTAACAAATCCAATTATTTCTATGGTATTTTGGAATGTGACATTTTCAGAAATTTAGCATTTTTTCTTAAAATTTTCCTTCAAATGCTAGTTTTCCTTTAAAATGAAATTTACACATGACATCAAGAAATCAGAGAAGGGGGCTGTCGGAGCACAGGCTACTTTTCATTCAGTTCCCACAGGTGAAGGACAACACCCATCCTTTAGCATGAAGGAGCAAGCTGACATTACTGCAGACTCAACCATGTCACACCTGGTTAGCGTTAAGTTCCATAGATGTGTGCATCAAGTCCAGTACATTCCCTCATGGGGACACACTGAGGATTAATTAAGAGGGCCTTGCGTTACGACAGTGGCAGGGGTGATACTGAGAACGTCCTAACAGCCAGCACGACAAGGGCTCCCGTGTCTAAGGCTGCACTGGCTATGGCTGCAGGCTGGCTGCCCCACGTCCCTCCTGAAGGTACACTGTCCTCTGGGCTCGGAGACAGAACTTCCAGGACAATCAGCCACATGCTGGGAAGTCACCTCTAGTAATGCTGGATAAAGGATGTGTATCTTGCTTCTTCAGTACATCCAGAAAAACAACTTTATATAATTCCCAGAAAAAAAAAAAACAACAACCATTCTTGACTTGTAATAGTATCTCTTCTGAAGTTCCCAATGGTATGTCAACAATAAAAAATTTAAAAAATATATTCTTGTTGAGATGTATGCTGAACTATTTTTGGGTGAAATGACAGAGGTTTTGGATGTTTCCAAATACTACCATGTAAAAAAAGTGAGGCAAAGGTAGATAAAACAAGATTGGCATAATGAATAGACAGTTGTGGAAACTAGCTGATGTAGTGGTTCTATATGCTATTTTCTTCGTACTTGTGTATGTCCAAAAATCCTCAAAATAAAAATAAAAAAAAGGAAACAACATATATTCTATTTTTAAAGAAAAAAGACTCCCTGATCACATTATTTTCTAGCATTTAGTTTCTACCTTCAGAGGGTGACGGCCAACAGCTTATTTGTTCTTCCTGAACCTGGCAAGTTGGCTGCTCTCAAATAAATCCCTCTAAAAATTTCTAAAAACAACTCCTTAAAACAGTAAACATAATCAGGAAGCAACCAAGTGACAATTGGGACAAACCTGGACTGTTTTCAATTGATTAGTAAAATCACTTTATAACTAGGACAAAAAATTACTTAAAATGTACAGGTGTTTTAAAGGCTAACCTTCCCCTCTGTAAAAAGCAAAAAAAACAGGACAAATTTGACAGAAAATAAAGTAACATCTACCGTGTCACAGTATGAAATGCAAATCATCTAGATGACTAATTTTAGCATTTTCTTCATTCTGAATAATATTAATCTGTTAGGAATCAATGTTCTTAACATTTCAAGAACTCTTACATAAGTCACAATTATTATGTTTTCAATAAAACCATTACAGTACCCCAATTTGTAATGTTTTCATTTTCACTTAGATGCTGGAACTGTGAAAAAATAAATTAAAATCTCAAGTCTAAATGGAGTGTAGAATCTTCTAGGAAGACTGAGAAAATGCTTTTCTAGAAATGTAAATTAAGGGCATCCTACAAACTTAACAAATTGTGGGAAATAGACACATTTAATAACATTCACTATATTTAGTCTTTATCTCTGGTTCCTGACACAAAGCTCCTAAAAGATTAAGAATTTCCTGAGTTTTAGGGGTCCCTTTTGAGCACAGTTTATGCCAATGAAATGACTTCAGGGTAACCCTAGAGAGGTTCAGGGTCAGCTGGTCACCAGAAAGATCTAAGGAAGTTTTAGCTCCACCCACTGAATTCAGAGAAAGGGGTGCTAGAGATTAAGATCTAGAAAAAATCTTAAACAACAAGATTTGAGGAGCCTTTTGGTTGGTGAACAGGAACACAGCCATGAGCCAGGAGGGTGGGGCACCCCAAACTCCATGGGGACAGAGGCTCTTGTGCTCGGGACCCTTCCAGGCCTGGCTCTATGTGCGTCCTCATCTGCTGTTCATATGTACCTTTTGTAACAAACCAGTCATCTCATGGGCTTCCCCAGTGGCTTAGCGGTAAAGAATCCGCCTGCAATGCAGGAGCCATGGATTTGATCTCTGGGTTGGGAAGATTCCCCTGGAGGAGGGCATGGCAACCCACTCCAGTATTCTTGCCTGAAGAATCCCATGGACAGAGGAGCCTGGTGGGCTACAGTCCATGGGGTGGCAAAGAGTCAGACACGACTGAAGTAACTTAGCATACACTAGAAGCTCATAAGGAAACTGTTTCAGTTCTGTGAGCTGCTCTAGAAATTAATCAAACCCAAGAAGTGGGTCACAGGAACCTTAGGTTTAGGGCCGGTTGGTGAAAAGCAGAGGTGACACCCTGGACCTGTGACTGGAGTCTAAAATGTGTTGGTTTGGGTGGTGGTAGGTGTTGACTCAGGCTTTAACTTGTGCGATCTGATGCCATTTCCAGGTAGACAATGTCAGAACAGAACCATCTGGTGTCAGAAGAATCAGAGGATTGGCTGGTGGTAGAAAACACTCCAGGGACCAAATACCAAATGTTCTCTCCTCTTCCTTTTTTCCTAAAGGCCTTTATTAAGAACCACCATGGTTTGGTTCTCCAGCAAATTTTATTGGTCAAGGTATGTGGAATTATATGCAATACCTGGGGTTTAAATTAACAGGCTCACTTATAAACCAACATTTATCTTATTTTTAAAAAATTTTGCTTTTGCATAAACTGATGTGGTCAAACAGACATGCTCCTACCCCATGCAAAAAGCTGTTCCAAAATGAGCAGCTTGCAAACCCACTGTTAACAAGACACTAAATGAAACATTCTTCCAGTGAGGTCCAAGAAGCAGATCAGTCTGAGAATTTGCTTCATATTCTGACTTTTCAAAATCAAATATTCAAGATATAAAGAAGCAAGCGGTAGGCAGCCTCTGCCTTAAAGGTGATCAAATTTACCAGTCTGAGCTAAAGTCGCAGTGGAAGAACACATGTAAGGTGAAGAACGCTACTTAAACCTTTCAGTTTTAAATAGTACTGTATTTTAGCTTTAAAGAAAAGTTCTATTATATATTTTTGCATAAACATTTTAAAATATTAGAACAAGTCTTTGTAATACAATATACATTAACTCATGTGAATTAAAAACATGTCAACTTGATAACTGTTGTAAGGCATTTAAGTATTCAGCAAAAGTGTACAGAAATTTCTTAGAGGTGTCCCTTTAATATTAACTTTAGTGGGTGTCCTTAAAATGAATGCAAAACAATAAAAGACTAAAAAGGAGGCAGTGATGCTATAATACTGAATCCCAGAAAAAGCACAGTAGCAAAAATGTGTTTTCTAACAGGAAGACCAGATGGGTCAGCAAACTGAGACCTGGTAAACAGCCCTGGTTCAGCTATTGCACTGACCAATGCTGAGAGTAGCATCTGTTGCCTAGGAAGTTTGGTGAAAGGTACCAGCACCCTTAGTGCCTGAAACACATCAGGTGCTCAGCTCTACTTCCTGAACTGATCTGATGAAGACGCTTTAAAATCAGAGTGCTAGACAGTGTAAAGTTCATGAGAAAATTTCATTTACCGATTTATTTCAGTATGTGAGTAAATTCTGATCTAGTATTTCCAGTGTGGCTCATTAGTAATACTTTGTGGACTGTGGTAAATGGAATTAACCAAGTATTGCATCGGCCATCAATGCCAGAATCTCTGAATATCAGGTCACAAACATAAGCAACTGTGCAATATAACCAACATAATGATCAAAGCACACCTCACAATGAACAGGTTTTAGTTCAGACGATTAAAAAAAATAAAGTATTAGACTGCATTTAGTGCAGTGCTCTATCATACCACACATCAGATACCATGCTGTGGAGATGCGCTGGACGAGCATATATACAGTACACAGCCAGGATCCAAACCAGAGTGAAAGGGTGAATATGGAACAGAACACTTTTACATACATGTATACATTTAACGGTCTCGTCCATCAAACTGGATTTATTATACAGTTTGCTGTGCCACATCTACTAGTTTGCATAACATCCCAAATTATTATTATTTTTTGCACAAAGATCTACTTCCATATAAAGTAGAAAAAAATGGTGGTTTAAAAAAACCTTCTTCAAGCTTCAATAATTGTGTCCCAAATACCACTGTACGAATACCTAAAAAATATTAAGAACGATTTAGAAATATGCATAATTATAAATGTCCAAACATAGCTTAAAAGTCACAAAGGGAACCAGTGAATACTTCCAACTTTTATTTAAACTTATTTATGCCTATTAGATAATGTTGACTATACATAAAAAAGAGGAAGCTTTAGAAAGTTAAAATCTCAATTTGCAAATTTTATAAATGAGCCTTAGCGAGAGGCACATTCGATTAAACTTCAACTAACCCAAGAAAGACTCATCACTGACATGAAGGCAGAAGAGTCTCTAACCCAAATCATTCCCATCAACTTTCCTTTCTTTCTGAGCAAGAGCATAAGGATTTCCTACAAATTATTTCAAGCAGAATATCTAATTTTTTTTTTAATTGGGAAGGGTTACTCTAGCATTTTGTTTCATATTTTCCCCATTTGTCCTATGTCCTTTTTCCTTCTTTTTCTGTCTTCTTTCAGATTATTTATGTGTTTATTCCATTTTAATTCCCATGTTGACTTAAATTTGCCAAAACTCTTTGTTGTGTTGTTTCAGTGGTTGCTTTGAGATTTTTTCTTAAGATTTAATTTTTTTGGGTGCAGTTTTAGGTTCCCAATAAAACTGAGGAGGAAAAAATTATATACAGTTCCCAAATACCCCCAACCCTCACACATATACAGCTTCCCCCATTATCAACATCCCCATACATCTTACATCCCCAACATCAACATATAACATTTGTTATAGCTGATGAACTTACACTGACACATAACAATCACACAAACCCATTGTTAAACCACAGTTCACTTTTGTAGATTCTATGGGTTTGGACAAATACAAGAAGACATATATTCATCCCTCATCCCCCTCATCCCCAATCTTTTCACTGTCTCCATAGTTTGCCTTTTTCAGAATGTCACACAGTTGTAATCAGGCAGCATGTAGCCCGACTGGCTTCTTTTACTTAGTTATATGCACTGAAGGTTCTTCTTTCATTTAGTTATATGCATTATAAGTCTTTTCATGACTTGATAGCTCATTCCTTTCCAGTGTGGAATGATATTCCATGGTCTGGATGAACCAGAGTTAACCCATTTGCCTTTGGAAGTACATCCCGTTTGTTTGCAAGTTTTGGCAATTGTGAACAATGCTGCTATAAACATCCATGTGTGGGCATTTGTGTGGACATAAGTTTTCAACTACTTTGTGTACATACCAAGCAGTGAGAATGCTGGATTATACAGTAAGAGTATGCTTAGTTTTATAAGAAAATGTCAAACTGTCTTCCAAAGTAGCTGCACCATTTTGTACTCTTACCAGCAATGAATGAGAATTTCTATTGCTCTGCATTCTCACCAGCATTTGCTGCTGTTCACTGTCTTAGATTCTGGCCATTCTAATAGGCTTGTAGTGACAGCTCATTTATGAAGTATTTTTTCCTGTATCTACTGCCATCTGGATACCTTCCTTGGCAAGGTGTCTGTTAAGGTCTTTGGTCCATTTTTAAATTGGGTTTGTTTTCTTTCTTACTGTTGAGTTTTAAGAATTCTTTGTATAATTACAGTAACAGTTATCAGATATGTTTCTTGTAAACATTTTCTCCTGGTGTGTAGCTTGTCTAATTCTGTTGACACTGTCTTTTGTAGAGCAGAAGTTTTTCCTTTTCATGAAGTTCAGCTTACCAATTATTTCTTTCATGGGTTGTGTCTTTAGTGTTGTATCTAAAAAATCATCAACATACTCAAGGACATCTACATTTTCTCTTATTTTGTGTTCTATGAGTTTTAAGATTTTGCCTTTTACATTTAGATCTATGATTCATTTTGAGCTAATTTTTGTAAAGGGTATAAGGTCTGATGTCTAGATTCATTTTCTGCATACGGGCGGCCAATTGTTTCAGCTCCATTTGCTGAAAAGACTATTTCTGCGTCACTGTACTGCCTTTGCTCCTCTGTCAAACATCAGTGTGTGGGTCTATTTCTGGGCTCTCTCTTCTGTCCCATTGATCTCTTCTTTCACCAACACCATACTGTCTTGACTACGATAGCTTTACAGTGCTTTGAGGTTGGGTAGTCAAAGTCCTTCACTTTTGTTCTTCTCCCTCAATATGGTGTTGGCTATTAGGGGTCTTTTGTCTTTTCTCCACATGAACTTTAGAATCAGTTTGGTTCTCCTCATATAGATGTTGTTAAGAGTTCTGCCTAAGTATTTCCTTTTTGGGGAAACTAATGTAAATGGTATTGTGTTTTTCAATTCAAATTGGACTTGTTCATTGCTGGCATACAGAAAAGTGATGGACTTTTGTGTATTAACCTCGTATCTTGCAACTGTGCTATTAATATATAATCACTTATATGGGAGTTTGTGGATCCTTTTGGATTTTCTACCTAATCATGTCGTCTGCCAACAAAGTTAGTTAATTTCTTCCTTCCCAATCTGTATACGTTTTATTTCCTTTTCTTATTGCATCAGCTAGGACTTTGGTTTGATGTTGAAAAGGACTGCTGAGGGCACAATCTTGCCTTGTGTCTGATATTGATAAGAAAGCTTCAACTTTCTCACCATTAGGTCTAATTTTAGCAGTAGGTTTTGGTAGACTTTATTAAGTTGAGGTGATTCCCCACTATTCCTAGTTTACTGAGAGTTCTCATCGCAAAAGGATATGGGAACTTGTCAACTGATTTTTCTACATCTTTTGATGAAATCATGTGATTTTTGTTCCCTGTTGATGTGATGATTACATTAATTGATTTTGGAATGTTGAACCAGCCTTGTATATCTGGGATAAATCCCACTTGGAAGTATGTAATTCTTTTCATACATTGTTGGGTTCAATCTACTATTTTGTTGAGAATTTCTGTATCTATGTTTACAAGAGATAATAGTCTGTAGTTTTCTTTTCTTGTAACATCTCTGTCTGGCTTTGGGATTAAGATAACATTGGCCTCACAGAATGAGTTAGGAAGTGTTCTGTCTGCTTTTGTTCTGGGAACGAGACTGCAGAGACCTGGTATGATCTCTTCTTTAAATGTTTGGTAGAATTCACCAGTGGAGCCACATGGGTCTGGTACTTTCTGTTTTGGAAGGTTACTAGTTATTGGTTCAAGTTCTTTAAAACAGATATAGGCCTTATTCAGATTATCTGTTTCTTCTTGTGTGAGTTTTGGCAAACAGAATTGGTTTATTTCATCTACGTTATCAAATTTGTGGGCACAGAGTTGTTCATAGTGTTTCTTTATTATCCTTTAAATGTCCATACAATCTGCAGTGATGTCCCTGCTTTCATTTCTGATATTAGTAGTTTATATTGGTTTCTTTCTTTTTTTGGCCTGGCTAGAGTCATTGACTTTACTGTATTTTTTCAAAGAACTAACTTTGGTTTCACTAATTTTTTTCTATTGATTTCCTGATGTAATTTTTATTATTTCTTTTCTTCCTTCTACTTAGGATTTAATGTGTTCTTTTTCTAGTTTTTTATGGAGGACACATATGATTATATTTAGATCTTCTTTTCTAATACAATGCTACAAATTTTACTCTAAGTACTATTTGTGTTGAATCTCCCCCAAATTTTGATAAGTTGTGTTTTTTTTCATCTAGTTCAAAATACTATTAAATTTCTCTTGAGACTTCCTCTTTGACCTCTTCACTTATTTAGAAATATGCTGCGTAATGCTCACATGTCTGGATTTCCCAGTTATCGTCCCACTGCAGATTTCTAGTTTTACTCCAGTGTGCTCTGAGAGAAGACACGGATGCCTTCTGTTCTTTTAAATGTGTTGTATGGCCTAGAATGTGGTCTGTTTTGACGAGCGCTCCATGTAAGCTGGAGAAGAATGTGTATTCCACGGCTGAGAATAAACTTTTAATTATACAATCACCTCTCCTTTTCATAATGCAGCTCCAAAAAGCAACCACCTCCACTGCGAAGCCCGTGTGGGCTCTGGGTGGGAAAGAAGGCAGTTCTGAGGGCGACAGGACTGCCGCAACGTGGGCGCCTACCTGTGTACCGAGCTGCTTCAGCAGCCACACTCCTGTGCGCTCGGGGCCTGCGCACGGCGCGGGGACCGCAGCTGTCTCAAGGCCGCATCTCCGTACTGGATACCCGAGCCCATTCTTTCTGGGTCCAGCTCACCTGAGGATCAAGCAAGTCTTTAGAAAAAGTTTTTATGTTTCTGTGATCCTCAAAATATATGAAGTGAAAACAGCAAAGTGCAGAACATTGTGTATATAAAACATTATTTTGAATAAAGAGGAAAAACACACACATATTTGCTTGCATGGGCATAAAAATATCTTTGGATGGGTACATAAAAAACTGGTAATGGTGGCTGACTTCAAGAAAGAGTTCAAGATGGTAGGGGATAGGAGATGGGGGAAGTAGAGGGTGACTTTTACTGTATCCTCTTTACTTGAATCTGGAATTATGTGAATATATAATGTATACAAAAAGCATTGAAATGAAACCACAAAGATACCATTCTTCACTATGAGACTGGTAAAGACACAAACATGATAATACACCCTGTGGACAGGGCTTTAGTGAAATAAACATCTTCATTCATACTAGTGGGATAATAAACTGCTTCAAGCCTGAAAGGAGGAATCTGACAGCCTCTCCATAAATTCCAAATGCCTATGTTCTTTGACCCAACAACTCCATTTCTGGGAATTATCCTACATATATACTCACACACATGTGAAATGATATACAAAAGGTTATTTACTGCAACATTGTTTGTGACATCTGGCAACAACTCAAATGTCCAAAGCAGACTGGTTAGATAAATTGTGGCAATATACAAAATTGAATATTACACATACACACTATGCATGTATATATACATTAGCATAATGTGTATGTGGAAGTCTCTAATACTGATTTGTAATGATTGGTAGGAACAGTAAGTGCAGAATGTGTAGTATGCTAACCTTTCTGTATAAAGTGGTAGAGAAAATAAAGGTTTTTGAACCATATGAATATACTGCCTATTTAGAAGATTACAATGAAAAAGTACTGCTGAAGAATTCTAACACATCTGTATATTTTTTCACTTGATGTAATTATGATTTTGATGATTTTAGGCGAAAAAGATCTTGAAAGCTTTATGTGTGTTAACTTATATGCACTGTCTTCATGGGTGGATACCAAAGGGGGGAAGGTAATCTAAATAAGTTGAGCCTGACTGTACTCAACACAATGCCAATTTTAATGCTAACTACTTAGGCTATAGACTCTTAAAAAAAATAACAGTACTGTACCAAGTTGAGTAACTATTTTGTTGCTGTTTTCAGACCAAAAGCCCACAGAGGGATGGAGCACCCCTCTATCTGCTGAGACCAGAGGTCTGGGCCCTGACACTCTCCCACCACCTTCCCTGCTGCACCCTCTCTGTCAGTCCCCCTCTCACCTTCTCTCCCTTACCTTTCTCTCTCTTCTCCCTCAGCATTTACAGGTGCTATGACTTCTTCCATTCCTGAAACCTCTCATGTTAAATTAGCCCTCTGCCTCCTCCTCCAGGGAGGCGCCAGGCTCTGCTTCCTCATCTCCTCTGTGCTCAATTGCTCCATCTCCTCCCTGCATCATTCTGCTGGTAACAAAGACTGGTGACTTCCTCTTGCCCACCCCACTGGATACTTTTCAGCTCAAGTCTGAGCTTACAAGACTCTTCTCCCATGTATTTGATAAGGAACAACCTTTTGGCTGAATGTGGGCAGAAGTGCCACTCGTGTTCCTGGGTATCTTCCTGGATCTCTGGCCTTTCCCCTCCTTCTCTCTTTCATTCTTCGTCTCCAAGGCTTTGTTCTGGGCCACTGCTTTTCCCACTCTGCACTGCTCTCTGGAGGATCACATTCCCTCTACAGCTGCACCTGGTCCTATAGACTGACGGCTCCCAAGTGGGCACCGCCAGCTGGATTCTTCCCACAGGTCCCTGGACGGCACCCTGAGCCTGCTCCAGTGATGCCACCCAGGGAACATTTCAAAACACAACCACCCTGATTCCCTGACTTCTCCTGCTGAGTCACCCAGCTGTGACATGGAGCTCCCTGTGGCTCCTCCTCTCTTCTGACCTCTGCTCTCCCAACACCCCACAAAGTCAAAAGGCCCTGCCCTGCTGCAGCTGAGCCAGGATGCCACTGCCAACATGTTTCTTAGATTCATCTATGTCCCTTCATCTCTGCTTCCACATCCTTGTTAGGGCTTTCATCAGGCATCTTTCCTTGAATCACTCAAACATGCGTGGTTGGTATCCTGGCCATCAGCCCTGGGCTCCCTTTGGTCTGTCTCTGATGTGACCGCCTGCACACACCACGTGTCTCCAGGCACAGCCTGACCACATCACTCTCTGCCTCCCGGCTCACATGGCTTCCCAGCCCTACAGCAGTGGTCCTCTGTCTTGGACGAACATGAGAGTCACATGGGACAGCTTTTAAAATGATGATGCTGAGGCTTTAATTCAGCATCTCCAGAGGTGGGGCCTAGAATTCAAATGTGTATGTATCCCAGGCGACTCTTGTGTCCAGCCAAGGTGGAGACCCAGTCACCCATGGAGTGAAGTCCAGAGCCTGGGTGACGATCACTGGCCTGGCTGCTGCCGCTCCTCATCTCCTCTGCTGCAGTCCCCACTGTGGTCTTTATCTCCAGTAACTGCAGCTCCCCCCAGTCTTCACCCGTGCTGCCCCTCTGATGGCCTGCCCTCCTTCCCACCCCATGGCCCATCCTCCTCCTCACACTGAGAGCATGAGCCCAGTCAGCGTCTCTTCCTAGAAGCCCTTCCGGCTATCGCCTCCTCAGCAAGAGGGTTCCCCTTCCTTCTGTGGCCCAGAGATCCGGTGGCTTCTCCGTCACTGTACTCACCACACCCTGTTATAATTATCTTTTCACTGTTTCCCATG
Source organism: Muntiacus reevesi (assembly GCF_963930625.1). NCBI lineage: Eukaryota > Metazoa > Chordata > Mammalia > Artiodactyla > Cervidae > Muntiacus > Muntiacus reevesi. The sequence goes on along the minus strand of NC_089250.1, from coordinate 91,736,712 downwards.
AAAGACAGTTTCTTGAGGGCAAGGGTTGGGATCAATTTATTTTTGTATCCCAGCACCTGACAAAGGCATTAAGTTAAATGAATCAATTAAAAATGTAATGTCCACATGTGATTTTGGTGATATTTAAATAAAAATTAACTCTAATAAACGACAACTACATATTATTTTGTTAGCTGCCTATAGTAGGGTTGTTTTAAGCTTATTTTTACTGAAGCAACAAGTAGAACAAGAATGAGACAAGTTAACTACTGTGACATGCTCAGTCAGCTTCAGAAATAAATTCTCCACAATGCCTGATTTACAACCAGCAACACTAGGCGAGGTGCCCATAACTCATTTCCCATCACACAGCTGCTTCCCTGCCACCACAGAGCTGAAGAAGTCCCTGTGAAGGAGGCCTGGGCTTCCACCTCCACTGCAGACAAGACCTTCAAACCCGTAAGAAGCCACTGCAGGTAGGCAGGTGGAGAGAGGAAACTCCATGACCAAATCACTCCTGGAAATACTGCAAAGTGACACGACCGAGCTAGAGAGGAAAACGTGCTCCGGGAAAGTTTATTAACAGAAAGCTCTCACCTGACTCAATTTTGTTGAGTATTTTCCTTGCACACTGTACAAAGGCCTCTTCCACGTTCTCCCCTGTTAGCGCACTTGTCTCCAGAAACATCAGCTCTAAAACCAGCATCAAACAAAACAGGAAGCCATGCTTAGAAGATAATCACAATTATTCAACTCATAACCAGCTGCTTAGTATACTATTCTCTTAGAATAGCAGACAAAAGAGAATTCTGTCTTTAAAACGAGGTATTTCTGCAAATATAAAATCAATAAATGTCAATACATACATATTTTTTAAGTTTTAAAAGAACTCTAACTTTCTGAAAAGTAACTAGCAGTGTGTGCCAGCACTTACATGTGCTGAAGAGGAAACTAAGCAAGCAGGATGCTGGCAGGGAAGCAGGCTGAAAGCACCCAGCTGCTGACCTAGGACAAAGCAGCAGCTTCCTTTCCGTGGCCACAGCACAGCCTGCACATGCTGGCGTCGGGGCCACAGGCTGTGTGGTCCCTGACAGCGAGAGAGTGCACACGAGCGAGCCCTCTGCTTTCCACCAGGCGGTCACCCACCCAGGGGAAGGCTGCTCTCCTTGCTTTTGTGAGCAAACCACCACCTCTCCAGACACCTGTTTCCTTTTTAGTAAAAATGAGGTGCATGTAAATGATAAATTCCTTTTGAGCATTAACATTCTAAGCTTACATACTTCTAAACAGCTTCTTTACAAACTCATAACGGCTTATGTTTTTATTGCATGCTTATTTTCTTAGCAGAAAACCTGTTTGTGAGAGTGTAAGTTGGCAGTCCTAGACTCCTGTTGATAGTTGCTATTAGCATATTTTATTTTCTGAGTGGTTCTAAAAATTAAAGTTATTTTAAAATGTCTGAATTCTCGTCATTCTGCTGTCCATAAGGAATCATCATTCATTTTATGTGTCATCCTTATGTATTCTTACATAAAAATTCAGCAAGTTTCAAAGGCATCTTTAGCCAAATGACTTAAATTTAACGTAAGCAAAATAAAGCCAGTAAGTCCAGTATCTCATCTACTGCTTCACCTTCTATTTAGATCTAATATTTCACCAAATTAACTTCAAATTACATTTTAAAAATGATAACATCATTTGATTAGGGCCTTTAAGAATTGTTATAATTTTCACTTCAAACCAAGAGCTGTGATATTAAAGATCCTAAACTGAAACACCATCACAGAACGAAAGAGATTAGCTTTTATCATCACAGGAACCTCTGCAGGCACAATGCAATAGGCTGAAAGTATGCTAAATGTATAATAAAAACAATAGGAGGTTCCACACTCCCCAAATACAGCTTCATCTTAAACCTCCAGTAGCTGTGACAGGTGAAAGGCCACTTGCCATTTTCCTGAGCAAATCGGGAGGCCTCCAGGAAAGTGACTTCCCGATCAGTGTCCAAGTCCTTCTTGTTCCCGCAGAGGATGATGACAATGTTCTGGCTCGCGAGCATTCGGGCATCTGTTAACCAATTAGTAAGCGCATTGTAGGTTTCTCGGCTGCGTAATATAAGATTGTGAGAACAGTACATGTATTTTATAAAGCTAGCAACTCTTTCCAGTCACTCACACCACTCACACCGCCTCTACACACAGGGCAGTGCCCACGACCTTCGAAGTACTCAGGACCTGGGCGCCCCAGGGCACACCACATGCTAAGGGTGTGATCCACCTTGTTTCCAGGGAGATGCCCCAGCGAGTCGGACAGCTTGCCACCTGCTGCTTCCCCAAGCAGTGTGCAGTATGCACTGGGGTCTTGGTCCACGCAACATGCGAGCAAGACCTAAGGCTAACTGCTGTCACTCGACAAATCCGTGCAACATGATGGTCCTCTGTTTCACAGGAATTTATCACACTGATTCTCTGTGATGCCCTCTCATCATCTCCCATTTACACGAGAAACTGAGGGCCCAGAGAGACTAGTTAAGTTGCCCAAAGTCACACACGCAGAGCTAGGACGTGACCAGGTCTGTCTGCTTTCAGGACTGTGTTCAGCTCTTATTTATCTAAGGACAAAATCCTTGTATATTCTAAGGACTGACCAAGGAACTGAATTTTTAATTGAATTTAATTGTGACACCAAGGTGCCAGCTCCATGCAGGACCGTGCACTCAGATCCTTACGCTGGGCCAAGAGCTTTATAGGAACCAATTTAACCGCCCAACAGCCTCACAAGTACTGTCTGGTCATCATGGCTCAGTGGGACAAACACGGAAACTTAAAGTCCAGAGGGCTCACACTGCCTGGGGACAGGAGCCAGGATGTGAACCCAGGCCATCCCAGCATACGGCCCGTGCTTGATGGAGGACAATTACTAACAATTTACCATGTGCCAAGCTTCACGCTGCGAACCTTAAGGAAACACAATGACACTGAAGATGCTTTATCTATTTAAAACTTGGGAACATGTTTCACATGGTAAAGGGGTGAAAGGGGCTGCTCTGAAAACCTGCAAGACCCTCAGGGAAAGGGCAGAGGGTCTTGCTGAGTCCCACCTCTGCTGTCCGCTGACGCACCGGCCGCCTATGGGGAGGTGCGGGCCCCGGGGAGCATAGGCTGAGTAGGGGTGTTATTACCTGGTGATGTCGTAGACAAGCAGTGCTCCCGCTGCACCTCTGTAGTAGCTTCTCGTCACAGACCTGGAAGAGTTACAGGCTTTTACTTTCACTGGAGCAGAGCCTTGCTCAGGAGCAGCAGCCTCCCGCGCAAAACACCCATTTTTTTGCCCTGACAACTGCAATAACAGTGACAGATACCGCTCTAAAGAGAAATGATACAAAGACATTTGAAAGCAGACTCGAAGGGCTGCTGTGTCCAAAACAGTATCACAGTAGTGATGAGGGGGCGGGGCCGCGAGGCTGGGGACGAGTGTGACCCTCTATGGAGTGGGGGAGGCCCTGCAGGACTGAGGGGACCTTTGAGAACATGTAGGGGAAAGACAGGAGGAGGCAGCAAGGCTACAGCACACGAGGCTCTCAGTGGCTCCTCTGCTCACCTGGGGTCCATGTCTTCCAGGACACAGGCCATCTCACGCCCTGCCCCAGGCCCGGCGGTGCAGCTCGTGCTCCCTCCCTCCTGGGGGCACGCCAGTCTGAACCGAGTGTCCACCCAGGTATGTCACGTCCATTCTCACAACCTCCGGGGGTTTTCCTTCAGTAAACACTTGCCTGAATCATGACTCTTTCCCTGTTCATGAGATTTTCCCAGGGGCAGAATAAAATGTGCTTTTGGCACCTCCCATCTTGAACAAGCATGGTGCAGGCAGCAGGGTGCTCCTGCTACTCTTCCAAAGGGGGTTCTTTTGCACCCACACTTCTCCTGGCTGCTTCAGCAGTGCCTCTTCCTCGTCCTCCTCCACGACACAGCCCGTCTGGGCCACGCAGCTGCATGGACAGATGACCCAGTGCCACCTGTCCTCCCCCTCTGCCTGGACCCCCTGCCCCCTCCCTCTGCGCTACAGCCCACTCCAGTTGCATCACTGGACACACTCTGATTTCATTCTCATACTTAATGGAGAGTCTGGCTGAGCGTACAATTTTAGGTTGGAAAAAAATTTTCATGTTGAGTTTTGAAGTAAAGGTTGTAATAATCTTCCAGCTTTCAACTGTTGCTGCTGGACAGCCCAGTGCAATGGTCATACTGATCCTTGAGACGTGCCTGCCTTTCCTTCTTACCATCTCTGGTATCTCCATCCCACCCCTGGCGTTCTGAGATTTCACGTGGCAGACCCTGGCCTCATCTGTGTTTGGTGTAAGATAGAATTTACTCTCATTTCCTTCAGTGGAAAATTTTCAACTGTTGCTTTTATTGTTTCCTCTCCTCCTCTGCCTTCAGGAAGGCGTCACTGGTCAGGTCTTGGCCTTCCTGGACTAACTCTGGATGATTCTCCATGCTCTCTTCTCTTTCTCACCTCGAGTTTACTGTTTAACTTTCTGGAAGAGTATTACTCTATTTAATACATTATTATAATTTATCTTTTTACATTTTAATTTTGTTTTTATTTCCTTGATGCAACCTTTGCTCTTACCTGTGAAGATATAGTTGTTTTTAGTTTTTGTCTCTTCCCTGAGAGTTCTTACTTATTTTGGGCTCTTTCTTTTGGAAACTTTCTTCACATGTCTGGTGAGTTACAGATCATTTATATTGATCATTTATATTCAGAACTAGGAATACCAAAGTGTAAAAGATGCTCTTTACGTATGGGGCTGGGGGCTCTACCTTGAGAAGGCTGGACAGAGATTGGGCTATTTCATTGGGGAAACCAAAATTTTAGTACCTTTAAGCCTTTTCCTTGCAGCTATTTTTCTGTGGAGAAGAATCGTTTCCTCTGCCTGAGAAATACAGACCTGGCTGCCAGTAACTGAGAGGAGGTGGGGGAAGAGATAAGGGTCAGCAGTTTTCAATTAACTTCCACCTTTCCAGTCCTGGCCTCACTTATCCCTGCCCTCTAATGGGCCCCTGCTGCTGCTAAGTCACTGCAGTCGTGTCCGACTCTGTGCGATCGCATAGACCGCAGCCCACCAGGCTCCCCCATCCCTGGGATTCTCCAGGCAACAACACTGGAGTGGGTTGCTATTTCCTTCTCCAATGCATGAAAGGGAAAAGTGAAAGTGAAGTCGCTCAGTCGTGTCCGACTCTTAGCAACCCCGTGCAAGAGTACTGGAGTGGGGTGCCATTGCCTTCTCCGAATGGGCCCCTACTTTTAGTTTTTTCAGGAATCTCCACACTGTTCTCTTTAGTGTTTGCACCAACTTACATTCCCGCCAGCAGCGTAGGGTTCCTTCCTTTCCACATCCTCTTCAGCATTTACTGTTTGTAGATTTTTTGTGATGGCCATTCTGACAAGTGTGAGGTAATATCTCATTGTAATTTTGATTTGCGTTTCTCTAGTAATTAGCAATGCTGAACATTTTTTCACGTGCCTGTTGGCCATCTGTCTGTCTTCTTTGGAGAAATGCCTATTTAGGTTTTCTCCCCATTTCTTTTTTTTTTTATTTTTTTTTTCTCCGCATTTCTTTGATCGGGTTTTTTTTTATATTGAACTATATGAGTTTGTGTATTTTGGAATTTAGTAATCCCTTGTCAGTCATATCACCTGCAAGTATTTTCTCCCAGTCTGTAGGTTGTCTTTTTGCTTTGTTTATGGTTCACTTTGCTGTGCAAAAGCTTTTAAGTTTAATTAGGTCCCATTTTTAAAATTTTTGCTTTTATTTCCATTAAAAATGCTGTGACTTATGTCAGAGAGTGTTCTACCTCTGTTTTCCTGTAGAAGTTTTACAGTATCTGGTCTCACATTTAGGTCTTTAATCCATTTTGAGTTTATTTTTATGTACAGTGTTAGAGAATGTTCTAATTTCATTCTTTTACATGTAGCTGTCCCCTTTTCCCAGCACCACTTATTGACAAGACTGTCTTTTCTCCACTGCATATTCTTGCCATCTTTGTGGAAGATTAATTGTGAGGATTTATTTCTGGGTTCTCTGTTCTGTTCTATTGATCCATATGTCTGTTTTGGTGCAATACCACGCTGCTTTGATTACTGTAGCTTTGTATTCTTGCCTGAAGTCTAGTTATGATACTTTTTGAAGCAAACAATTATTAAGCATTTAAAATACTATACCTGACTTTAAGTGAAATGCTTGCACTGGGATTGAGTTTTATTTAACTGAATTTTGAAACTATGAATATCTTTTGTTTGACTTTGTATATCGACTCAAAAAACACAACCAGAATATTAATTTACTTTCCTGCTTTAGCAATTATTGTTTGTTGTTTAGGGTTTAAGTTGTGTCTGACTCTTTTGTTACCCCATGGACTGTAGCCTGCCAGGCTCCTTTGTCTATGGAATTTTCTAGGCAAGAATACTGCAGTGGGTGTCATTTCCTCCCCCAGGGATCTTCCCGACCCAGAGATCGAACCCACGCCTCCTGCACTGGCAGGTGGATTGTTGACCACTGAGCCCACTTCAGTAGTTATGGAATATCAAACATGGAACTTATCTGTAGTGATCTGGCAGTTATTATTCCAAATGTTGATTATGACTTGAGTGTAACGAAAGTGCTAAGGAGAGAATATTTTGTGGACTGTTTAATGTAAAGCAAAACCAACTCCCAAAGAGATTTTAAAAAATTCCTTATGTGCAATGCTACACCGTCCTAATGTGCCACTAGGTCTCAAAGAATAAATTATCCTCCAAATTAGAAAATGTTCATTTGGAAGTGATTCTAAGGCAGGAGTCCCTAACCCCCAGGGCACATAGCAGGAGATAAATGGGCCAGCCAGTGAAGTTGCATCTGCCACTCCCCATCACTTCCCATCGCTCACATTACCACCTAAACCATACCCCCTCCTCGTCTGTGGAAAAACTGTCTTCTGTGAAACCAGTCCCTGGTGCCAGAAAGGTTGGGGACCACTGTTCTAACGTATTCTTCCATAAATCAATGCTGAGTGGAGAAAAACAGAGTTTTAGCTTGTCTTAACACTTTCACAGGTGACGTTTCTAAAACCTGTGGTGGGGAGGAGGGGATTATATACATTAACAGACTATAACTGATTATTTCAAACCAAACTTTCAAATATTATTATTAAGTTAGAGAAAAAGCTACCTGAATCGTTCTTGGCCTGCTGTGTCCCATATCTGTAACTTTACATATTTACCACCAACATTTATTATCTTTGAACCAAATTCCACTCCTATTGTATGATTTGAGTCATCTTTGACTGCAAAAGAAAAAGAAATTTAATTTTAGGACATCAAGGTAACAAGCTTATAAATTTAAATAAGTAACATTCAAATCAAGAGTTAAGTCAATGGAGAATGTAATTTACTTATGCCCTTCATTTCTCCAAAAGTAAAATGATAAAAAGCGCTCAGTGCTTTAAACAGAATACATACAGTTTCTGTTCTCAAAGAGCCAATCAAATTTTTTCCCCAAACCCCTAAACAAGCCATATACTTTAAAGCCAACGCTTTAAACGCGTGGTGACCCTGCCATTTGAGGCCATATCTACCTAACCACTGCTAAGGTTCTCAAGAATGATAACTGCACAAAATACTGGGCACCATCTTGAGAGGCTTCCTGCCCAGTGACAGGCTGCAACTTGGCCAGTGATGGTTTCAACTGCTTGGACAAATATTCTAAACAAAAAAAGTGAAGGGAAGGAAAAGCACTGTAGCCCAAGAAGGAAACTCGATGGATACCAAATATTAAGGGGAAAAAAGGAAAAGATAGAGTAAAAAAATGCAAACAACCCCCCCCAAACCAAGACCTCTATGCACATTATTACAGCTGTCGATTTTCATGAACTTCAGCATTGTGTGTGGCAATCATTTGGAATGAATTTGTTGGCAAAATCAATATTGTCTGAATGGGCAGGGACGCAGGCAAAATATGTAGTTTGCCAAACCCAACTGGAATAAGCTATCTATAAAAGAAAATATCTGTGATGATAAAAAGGGAATAAAACAAACATCCTGGCTATACAGTTCATTGACTGGTTATGGTTCATAACCATAGGATAGAATTTAATTGCAACAGAAATCATCTGACAGCTGTGTTTCCTCCATGCTGGGGACCTGGGTGTAGGAGAAGGTTGAGTCCAGCAGCCTGTCTCATCCTGGACGATGCAGAGCCAGTGTGGACACTCACTGGCACCCAGCTACTGGGCCAGCCTGGGGGGAAACGCCTCCAAAGGTGATAGCTAAAAGCCAGGTTAACATGCGGCTGAGAGAAATACCACCACTGTGGTCATGAGGAGTGAAGGGAGGCTGTATGAGGGGAGTGCCTGCCCGGGCCCGGCATCTGGCCAGCGTGCTCTCTTCTGAGACGGAACAACGCGACTGAGTGGCTGGTTCAGAACCCTTGGCCCACCCGGCAGACGAACGCTTGTCAATGCAGTGGGCAATGGCTCCGTGACTGAGCCACGCTGCGTCTCCGTCACCACACAGGGACTCCAGTGAGCTCCTGGTTGATGGAAATGGAAGCAGCAGAAAACATCCTAGAGTCTTACTCTTCGAGTTCTTTCCCAGGACACCCTCTGTCTGCATTTTACTCACCATCTAACATATCTCACACACCCTTATTTAGGATGAACTTCATTAAATGAAATTAATTCTATTTTTATGCCTTCACCTGACTATAGTAATATAGACAGGTCATTCTCCACAAGTCTCTCGATAATTATAAAAGAACAGTATATTTTAAGGGCCTTTCAAACCTACCATGTTTTACAATAGTTTGGAATACAAAATGTAACCTCCCTTACAACGTGGGGCAAGTCAATGGGAAAAGATATTTCTGTGGGCAAAAGGTCTGGGTTTGAGTCTTACATGTACAATCACTACCTGTTTCTTTACCTGTAAAACAGGATTGATGACAACAGCTGCCTTAACGACAACTGAAGGCCCCTGTGGACCAAACACTACTTTATCCAAAGTGTACAACTAGGGTTATCAGGCCACTCCCTGTCAGGAAATGGAATTCCACAGCATTATAAGGTATTTTAGTGTCTGGAAAATGTACAGGACAATTTACTACATAATGAACAATGACCCACTATGAAACTGAAGTGCTAAATAAAAATCAGATTACTAAACATTTAATAACATAAACTTTTATTGTCATTTAAAAATATCTGTAAACTACAACTTTCTTCCTGCAAACATATTCAGAAGTTTTGCCTTAAACAAATCTGTGTAGGAGCACGCTCTCAGAAGACATAAAAGGAGCCCTGACCACATGATGTCACTTACATTTTTTTTCAATAAACTGATGAAGCAAGCAAGACTTGCCAGTTCCGGCATTTCCAATAACCAAGAATTTAAACAAAAAATCTGAAACACAAAAAAAGACTGTGAACAGTAACATTAAAACAGGTGCTATGAACTTAAGACTACAGTCATAAAATTTAATGAGATTGTAGTTGTTAACATCACAGAAAAAAGAGGTAACTGAATATTTTGAGAAAATGGCAATAAACATATTGACTTACCTTTCCACCTTTTCAATACCTGGCTTACATGCTAACCCAGTGCCTTTTCTAACTTCTCTGGGGATAATTTCTTTTGATACTGCAAGTTTGAAATGTAAGAACTATAATGACAAAAGTGACTAAAATCTCTCTTTGCTATTCAAATAAATATGCATATCCAGTGACAAGTAAATAATCACTTAGAAATTTCAAATGCTTTCTATACAGAGGAAAAAACTTGGTAGACTCATGGGCTTTGAGAAGTTCACTCCTTTCTTCTTTTAAAAAACAGGTGCAACTTCTCCCCACCCTTGCTTCTGTGGCTTGGCCTCTGTCCCCGCACCCAGGGCTCATGGGAAGGCTGCTTCTGGTCACTATTGCCCAATTTGGTCAGTATTCCACGTGTGAAGTTTGTCTCATTCAATATAGGGAGAGTTCTTCACTTCTTCTTTACACAGAGGAATATATTTAATTTGGGACCTTATTTTGCATAAACTGTAAAGAGAGGCTTTCTAGCATGGAACCTGTGAGTCAGAATGAGGGGCACGAGTAGCCTGACACTGCCCTGGTGATTCATGTTGCTTTTTCTGATGGCAAAGAAGTCTAGTTCTCTCAGCCTAGCCTTGCGAGCACAGCTCCCAACCTCACTCTTTGATGGCCACCCACCTCTGCCAAGCCCCAGGCTGCAAGGCTCACCTGTAGCGGCTCTGAAGGCCCTGCTCTGTGCTCCTGGTTCCCGTGGCTGCACCTCTGATGCTATCACCTCCACACTCCCATTTTAGACCTGACCACACACTCCTAGCCCTGGCTCCTTCTCTCCCCCAGCTAAGCCCAAGCAGTCCATTTCTTAGCTTATGCTTGGCCCAGCCCTGTTCCTAAGAACTACACTCGTTATCACTCAAAGATGAAGCCTATTCCACCTCTCATATTTACAGGCATTTAAACTTATAAGACAGTGCTATTAGGATTGTTAGCATTTACAAATACATTTTTATGCATCTCACTGACTGTTTCAGAAGCATGCCACACTCACGTTCATGACAGCACTATTCACAGCAGCCAAAAGATGCAAGCAACCTAACTACCCATTAACAGATAAAGAGTAAACAGAATATGATACATATAAACTTTGGATATTATTCAGCCTTGAAAAGGAAGGAAAATTCTGATACATGCTACAGTATGGATGAATGTTCACACTGTGCTAAGTGAAATAAGAGGACACAAAAGAAGACATACCAGAAGATTCTATTCACATAAGGGGCCCGGAGATATCAAACTCAGAGAGACAGAAAGTAGAATGGTGGTTGTAGGGGTGCTGGGGGAGAGGGAATGTGCAGTCAGCATTTAATGGTTACGAGCATCGGTCTGGAAAGATGGAAAAGTTCTGAGGAGGAATGGTGGTGATGGCTGTACAATGAATGTGAATGTACTCAATGCCACTGACTTTAAAATGGCAAATCTCATGTTATGTGTGCATTTTATCACACACACAAAATAAAACATGCCAGGTCCGATCATTTGCACTGAACAGCTTTTACAACCCAAGAAATTAAAATATCCAAGTTAAAATGACAATACTAAAATTTCTCAATTTTGTTCAATATCCTCTCTGAGAAATAAAGCCCAATACATTGTTGTATAAGTTGTAACCACAGGAAGATGAGAACCAGGTAAGAATGCTGCCACCGTGTAGGCAAAAGTAAGTCTTGAGAAAATAATTTGCACACACAAATGGGAGTGTTTCTCATGCTTCATATGTACACAGCAAAAGGAGTTTCACTAATCCATCCAATCCTGAAACAAAACTCATATGTCTAAGCACAGACTTTGACTTAGAGCTTGTTCCCTTATTATTTTCTGCTTTGGAAGTTCTGCTTAAATGGACTTCATTTGGACAGAGGAGCCTGGTGGGCTACAGTCCATGGGGTCGCAAAGAGTCAGACATGACTGAGCAACGAAGCGCGTGTGCATGCACGCGCGCGCGCGCGCGCACACACACACACACACACACACACACACACACGGCAACTGCTTTCCAGATTACACCACAGTCTCAACAGGTAAAAGGGTAACAATGTCAACTGATCTCACCTTGCTGGACAAAAGACAAGTAAGATGTGCAATTTCCATATGTGAAAATATTTAATTCCTCCAGAAAACTCTTCACACTCTGAATCTTGTAGCTCAAAGAGGTAAGTTTTCTTACTTAAAATAGAAAACCTTTTTGTCGTCAAACATCTAGAAATGCTGGATAAAACATATCACATTTAAAAAAACTCTACAGCTGACCTTTCAGGATGAAGGACTGGAAAAAGCAGTAGGGGCCCTGGAGGGCTGTCAGTTTTGGGTCTTAAGACATGTGGGACAGGGTTCAAGAGTGTACCCATGTGAAGGACAGAAGACAGAGGTCAACCTGAACTTTCTTCAAGGCTCGGCCTGAAGTGAAGGACAGGCTGGGAAATCCTCTCACCAGCTCAGGGGGACAAGAAGCCTTCTTTGACTCTGTCTGGCCTCTCAGCAAAAAAAAAACATTCCCCTTTGAAGATTTATTATGAGCTGGCTCCACAGGAGTTTGAAATTCAAACCAAAAAACATGTGGACGGTGAAAACTCCAAGTCAAGAAATTTAAAACAGTAAAAATGGCCCTAGACAGTGATGTCACCAGGATGCCTGGAAGAAGCAAAGCAGATCACTCTGCAGATCACTCTGGAATCACACTGGCTCCCAAGTGATGCTAGTGGTAAAGAACCCGCCTGCCAATGGAGGAGACATAAGAGACTCAGGTTCAATCCCTGGGTTGGGAAAATACCCTGGAGGAGGGCATGGCAACCCACTGCAGTATTCTTGCCTGGAGAATCCCATGGACAGAGGAGCCTGGAGGGCTACAATCCATAGGGTTGCAAAGAATTTGGACCCAACTGAAGGGACTTAGCACACTGGAAGGACACATCCTCCAACCAGGATACTCAGGAGTCCCGGACTTATAGCTTCTCTGAAGATGAGCTCACAATTTAAAACAACAAAACACTCCAGGAAACAATCCATCATGAGTGAGTCAGCAGTCCAAAGATATTACACCCTTAAGAATTTGATTTTAAAAAGAACCTGGTAAGGGACTCCTCTGGTGGTCCAGTGGTTAAGACTGTGCCTTCCAATGCAGGGAATGCAGGTTTGATCTGACTGGGGGGCTAAGATCCTACATGCCTCATGGTCAAAAAAAAAAAAAAAAAAGGAATGTGATGAAGTATACTCAACATGATTAATACCATAAAAAAGGAATTGGATCCATAAGCGAAGAATAAAATGATTTGAAAGAATAGATCAATTTCTAGAATGTGTCTAAAATAAAAGCTGCAGTCATTAGAAACAGTCAATGGATAAGTTAAAGAGCAGAATGAACAAAACTAAGGAGAAAATTAGTGAACTGGAATAGAGACTGGAGAAAATTACCATGAGGCAAAATAGAGAACTGAAGAGAGAGAAAATGTGAGAGTTTAAGAAAAATGCAGAATTGAAAGAAAGGGTCCAACACAAGTCTGATATGTATTTTGGAATAAAAAGAGAGAGCGAGAGAGAGAATGCGGTAGAGAAAGTCAATGTTAAACTGTAACAACAATCAATAAGAAAGGGAAAACTCCCTAGAAGAAACTAGGTTCCTTTGGGGTTAATCAAAGGTCACCATCTTCAGTGCTGAGACAGGAGCACAGAAACAACGCACTGTCTAATGCAGAATTCAATATGCAATGATCACCTTAAACACCAAGGTGGACTTCTGCTTCCAAAAAGAGGGAGCAGAAAGAAGCACTTTTCCTCATTCCTCCTGCTCAGTACAACCAAGGATCCTAGGCATCACACATAAAAGAAACAAAAGGAGCCTTGGAAAAGTGTAGAGAAGGTGACAAGCTGGCCAGAGACCTAGAGGCCTGGGGAATGACACAGTGGGTTTTTCCGTGGGTTTTCTCCTTTTCCCTCCTCTCTCCCAGGCAGGGAGCTGAACAAGCTAACAGCCAATGGAGGCAGATTTTAAGAGCCCCAGCAAAACCTGGTCTCTCTACTCATAGGACCAGGAAAGGCCAGCCTAGCAAGACGGAAAACTTAACACAAAACTACTCTACTCCAAACACTACAGGAAGAACTCACCCCAGGTCTCACCCTACCTACGCCAGCAAAGGATGGGTGGGAACCCGGACACCACCCTTTGGAGGTTGTAATGAGGGTCCCCCAGCACCAGCAGGGTCGTGTCTCAGAGACCAGGGCTGGAGCTGCAAGCCAGCTCCGAGCTGTCCTTGCCCCCACCACACGCCAGGTGAGACACGGCAGCGGTAGGGGGCAGAGGGCGCAGGTCACAAGAGCCCTCATCCCCACTCGGCAGTACAGGGAGCAGCCTCTCCGCCCGGACGTCCTCGGACGCTCAGACGGCAGCCTGGACTTCTACCTTGACCTGGCGGTAACGAGGGCGGCTAGGAGCAGAGATGAGCTCCACGAGACTTTAAGATTGAGGGTCTCAGAGCAGAAAAAGAAGTAAAAGGAATCCAGATAGGAAAAGAAGAAGTGAAACTCTCGCTGTTTGCTGATGACATGATCCTCTACATAGAAAACCCTAAAGACTCTTCCAGAAAATTACTAGAGCTAATCAATGAATATAGTAAAGTTGCAGGATATAAAATTAACACACAGAAATCCCTTGCATTCCTATATACTAACAATGAAAAAACAGAAAGAGAAATTAAGGAAACAATACCATTCACCATTGCAACAAAAAGAATAAAATACTTAGGAGTATATCTACCTAAAGAAACAAAAGACCTGTACATAGAAAACTATAAAACACTGATGAAAGAAATCAAAGAGGACACAAACAGATGGAGAAACATACCGTGTTCATGGATTGGAAGAATCAATATTGTCAAAATGGCTATTCTACCCAAAGCAATCTATAGATTCAACGCAATCCCTATCAAGCTACCAATGGTATTTTTCACAGAACTAGAAAAAATAATTTCACAATTTGTATGGAAATACAAAAAACCTCGAATAGCCAAAGTAATCTTAAGAAAGAAGAATGGAACTGGAGGAATCAACCTGCCTGACTTCAGACTCTACTACAAAGACACAGTCATCAAGACAGTATGATACTGGCACAAAGATAGAAATATAGATCAATGGAACAGAATAGAAAGCCCAGAGATAAATCCACGAACCTATGGACACCTTATCTTTGACAAAGGAGGCAAGGATATACAATGGAAAAAAGACAACTTCTTTAACAAGTGGTGCTGGGAAAACTGGTCAACCACTTGTAAAAGAATGAAACTAGAACACTTTCTAACACCATACACAAAAATAAACTCAAAATGGATTAAAGATCTAAATGTAAGACCAGAAACTATAAAGCTCCTAGAGGAGAACATAGGCAAAACACTCTCCGACATGAATCTCAGCAAGATCCTCTATAACCCACCTCCCAGAATATTGGAAATAAAAGCAAAACTAAACAAATGGGACCTAATGAAACTTAAAACCTTCTGCACTACAAAGGAAACTATAAGTAAGGTGAAAAGACAGCCCTCAGATTGGGAGAAAATAATAGCAAATGAAGAAACAGATAAAGGATTAATCTCAAAAATATACAAGCAACTCCTGAAGCTCAATTCCAGGAAAATAAATGACCCAATCAAAAAAATGGGTCAAAGAACTAAACAGACATTTCTCCAAAGAAGACATACAGATGGCTAACAAACACATGAAAAGATGCTCAACATCACTCATTATCAGAGAAGTGCAAATCAAAACCACAATGAGGTACCATCACACGCCAGTCAGGATGGCTGCTACCCAAAAGTCTACAAGCAATAAATGCTGGAGAGGGTGTGGAGAAAAGGGAATCCTCTTACACTGTTGCTGGGAATGCAAACTAGTACAGCCACTATGGAAAACAGTGTGGAGATTTCTTAAAAAACTGGAAATAGAACTGCCATATGACCCAGCAATACCACTTCTGGGCATACACACCGAGGAAACCAGATCTGAAAGAGACACATGCACCCCAATGTTCATTGCAGCAGTGTTTATAATAGCCAGGACATGGAAGCAACCTAGATGCCCATCAGCAGATGAATGGATAAGGAAGCTGTGGTACATATACACCATGGAATATTACTCAGCCATTAAAAAGAATTCATTTGAATCAGTTCTAATGAGATGGATGAAACTGGAGCCCATTATACAGAGTGAAGTAAGCCAGAAAGATAAAGAACATTACAGCATACTAACACATATATATGGAATTTAGAAATATGGTAATGATAACCCTATATGCAAAAAAGAAAAAGAGACACAGAAGTACAGAATAGACTTTTGAACTCTGTGGGAGAAGGTGAGGGTGGGATGTTTTGAAAGAACAGCATGTATATTATCTATGGTGAAACAGATCACCAGCCCAGGTGGGATGCATGAGACGAGTGCTCAGGCCTGGTGCACTGGGAGAACCCAGGGGAATCGGGGGGAGAGGGAGGTGGGAGGGGGGATCGGGATGGGGAATACGTGTAACTCTATGGCTGATTCATGTCAATGTATGACAAAACCCACTGAAATGTTGTGAAGTAATTAGCCTCCAACTAATAAAAAAAAATTAAAAAAAAAAAAAAAAAAAGATCAAGGGTCTCACAACATGATACAAACATGTCCCGGTTTTAAAAAAAAATCCCTCATCACAGCAAGAACCAGAAAGACCTCAAACAAAGGAAGAACATCAACAGATTCCAATGCCGAGATGACAGAAACATGTGGAAACTCTGCCAAAGATTTTAAAGCAGCCTCATGAATGCTTCAACTAGCAGTAAGACATGTTTGAAACACATGAAAAGCAGAACTCTTCACCAAAGACAGAGTATCATCAAAGAAAAAGCAAGCACATAAAAGAACCAAATGGATGTTTTGGAATTAAAACATAAAATAACTGAAGTACGGGGCTCAGTGGATGGGCTCAAAACAAAATGGGGTAGAGGAAGCATGAACTGAGCATCAAACTGATAGAAAATATCCAGTCTGAACAACAAAGGGAAAACAGACTGAAAATGTACTGATACAGGCCTCATAGACCTTTCAGACTACCAAAAAAAAAAAAAAAAAAAAAAAAATCTAACTTTCATGTCACCAGAGTCTTAAAAGGAGAGAAAACAGGATAGGGTTGAAAAAGTACTCAAAAGAAATAATGGCTGAAAACTTTCTAAATTTAGCAAGATGGCAATTCAAAAAGCTAGATTATTCCAAAGTCAAAGTGAAAGATGCTCAGTTGTGTCTGACTCTGCGACCTGTATAGTTCATGGAATTCTCCAGGCCAGAAAGCTGCAGGGGGCAAGCCTTTCCTTTCTCTAGAGATCTTCCCAACCCAGGGATCAAACCCAGGTATCCCTCATTGCGGGCGAATTCTTTACCAACTGAGTTATCAGGGAAGCCAGATTCTTCCCAACAAGAATCTAAATACATTCATGCCAAGGCACATCATAATTAAACTTAAAACAAATAAACAAAAAAAATCTTGAAAGCAGCCAGAGAAAAATGATACCTTACCTACAGGGAAAAAAACAATACCAACGACAGCACATTTCTCATCAAAAACCATTGAGGCCTGAAGGGGCACACTATTTTTCAAGGGCTGAAAGTAAAGAGTGCTCTATCCAGAATCTCATATCCTAAAAATATCCTTCTAGAGTGAAGGACTGAGACACTCTTAGAGGAAAAAAAGAGCTAACAGAATTTATCTACCAACATATCTACCCTAAAAGAATGGGTAAAGGGAGTCCTACAAACTGAAAGAAAAGGAATTCCCTGGCAGTCTAATGGTCAGAACTCAGTGCTTTCACTGCTGAGCCCAGGGTTCAATCCCTGGTGGGGGAACTACAGTTTCAAAAGCCATGCAAAAAATAAATAAATAAATAAAGCCTGAAAGGAAGTGATAAAAGGAATTATAATATTATAATCCTGCAACATTACACAAAGGAAGAACATGGTAAATAACAACATAGGCAAACGTATTTTGCTGTTTAAGCAAAAATGGTTAACACCGTTTGATGTAACCCTAAATATAACAAGAGGAAATATTTAAGACCGCTATGAGTGAGGGAGGGTAAAGGTATGCACAAGTCCAACTCAGACATACTGTGGTTCAGTCCCAGTTCACTGCAACAAAGCAAAAATCACAATAAAATGAGTTACACAAATATTTTGGTTTCCCAGTACATATAAAGTTATGTTTATACTATTTTTCAGCCTATTAAGTGTGCAACAGCATTATGTCTAAAAAATGCATACACTTTAATTAAAAGTATTTTATTGGTGAAAAACCTTAACCATTAACTGAACTTTCAGCAAGTCTTAGTCTCATAATCTTTTGCCAGAGTAACATCAAAGACTGTTACAAGTATAGTACTGTTACAAGTATAGTTACAAGTATAGTACTGTTACAAGTATAGTAATAATATAAAAGTCTAAAATATTTTGAGAATTACCAAAACATGTCCCAGAAACAAGAAGTATGCAAATGTTATTGGAAAAATGATGCCAACAGACTTGCTCAATGTAGCATTGCCACAAGCCTTCAATTTGTTAAAAAAAAAAAAAAAAGTCTCTGTGGAGCACAGTAAAACAAGGTATGCCTGTAAGAGAAGGGAAGGTTTTACACTTCGCTTGAACTAGTAAAACAAGGACACAAGTAGACTGCAATATGTACCTATAATGTAATACCTACAGCAATCACTAAAAAAGCTATGCAAAGAGATATACTCAAAAACATTACAGGTAATTCAAAAAGAATTCTAAAAAATGTCACATAAACCCAGTAAGACTAGAAAAAGAAAAGAGAAAAATGAAAAATAGAACAGAAATCAAAAATATAAAATGGCAAAAATAAATTCTAATAGATCAATAATTACATTAAATATAAACTACATAAATATACCAATTAAAAGACAAAGATTGGCAGAAAAGATGAAAAAAAGCCCAACTACAAGTTGCCTACAAAAAACTCACTTCAGTTATGATGTTCAGGCAGAGTGAAAGTAAAAGGATGAAAAAAGATCTATCATGCAAATATTAATCAAAGTAAATCACTATCATTATCAGATACAAAGTCTTCAGGGCAAAGAAAATGACCAAAGACAGAAATGGTCACTGTAATGATAAAAGGGAAAGTCCACCAATAAAGACAGGAAACCTCAATGTGTGCACCATAAAACAGATCTACAAAACACATTAAACTAAAACCTGACAGAACTAAAAAGAGAAATGGACAAAACCAAAATTGTGGCAGAGACATCAACACCTTTCTCTCCATACTGATAGAAAAACTAGACAGAAAATCAGCAAGATAGAGAAGAATTCAGCATGGAAAACCAACAGGATGGAGCAGGACACATTCCTTCCAACGACCCATGTATCAAGATAGACCACATCTTGGGCCATAAAACAAATTATGTAGAATGTGTTCTCCAAACACAAGGGAATGAAAACAGAAATTCGAAATATATATACAACAAGAAAATCTCCATTCACTGCAAGGATTGATGCTGAAGCTGAAGCTCCAATACTGTGGCCACCTGATTCGAAGAGACAACTCATTAGAAAAGACCCTGCTGCTGGGAAAGATTGAAGGCAGGAGTAGAAGGGGACGACAGAGGAGGAGATGGTTCGATGGCATCACCGACTCAAAGGACATGAGTTTGAGCAAGCTACGGGAGATAGTAAACAACAGGAAAGCCTAGCGTGCTGCAGTCCATGGGGATGCAAAGACTCGGACACGACTGAGTGACTGAACAACAAAGAAAATCTCCAAATACTTGGATACTAACCAATCTATGTCTACATAAACCATGATTTAAAGCGGAAGTCTCCTGGGAAATCGAAAAATGCACTGAACCAAAAGGAAATGAAACTACAAATCAAGAGTTGTGGATTACAACTAAAGCAGTGCTGAAAGGAAAATTCAGAGCACTGAATGCACATATTAGAAAAGAGGAAAAGTCTTAATCAATTATCTAAGCACCCATCCTGAAGAACCTGGCAAGAGAAGGGCAAAATAAATGTAAAGCAAACAGAGGAAGGAAATAAAGGGCAGACATCAGGGAAATGAAAGACAAAGAAAATCCATAAGATACAGCAGGTTCCTTGAAAAGGCCAATAAAATTGACAAACGTCTAGCATAACTGATGAGTTCAAGGTTTGGAAGTTGATCAAGGAAAAGGTCAGGTCCTTGAGACGGTCACAGCACATAGCAGCTTTGCTTTGGTAGCACTTTGACAGGGTGCATGGGAGGGAAACCCCTCATCACAGGAGACCTTCCTACTGTCTCCCAAGGGGGAACAGGGCCTAGGGGCGCCCAGACATCCAGCATCGCACCCCAGGGAACTCAGTGTCCACGTCACGCTGCTCAGCAGCCAGGCTGGCAGCACCTGCGGGAGCTCTGTCACAGCCCCAGTTTGTTTAAGCAAAGATGAGTGGATGAGTGTGTGGCTTCACAGGGTATTCAAAGCAGGCAGCCTCTGAATGGCTAAAAATATGTGTATTGGGGCTACACTTAAAGTAACCGAGTGTATAAGTAAAAGGTTGTTGATGAGCCATGAAAGACGCTGGGATTCTTGGCCTCTGGAGGAGAGGAATCAATCTGGGGCCAGTGACGAGCCTTGACTACTCAGCACTTTTGTGTAATAAAGCTTTATTAAAGTATAAAAGAGATAGAGAAAGTTTCTAACATAGACATCAGAAGGGGGCAGAAAGCGTGCCCCATGCTAGCCTTTAGCATACCTTATACACCTATTAGCAGGCTGTTAATTAAAGAAAGGAGATGTCCCAAAAGTCAGAGTGGCACCAGGCCTCTCACCCACAACATGCATTTTGATATAACATTGGCACTAGGTGAGTCATCCCAGGCCATAAAACAGTTGACATGAATCTTGAAGAAAGGCAGGTTTCCAAGCAGATACAGTCTCATTAACATAGATTAGGAGAACAATGTATGGGTAAGACATACTGGTTTGTTGAGCCCTTATAGGTTCTGAGTCTTAAGCAGAATCTTAAAGTTCTTAAGAGGAACTTGAAGACAGAATCTAGGGTAAACACACCAGGTGTCATCATGGCAACACAGGATTTTAAAAGAAATCTCCTTTTAATTTTGTATAGAGAAGGAAAAAAATCTGACACTTGTAAAAGTGTTGCCTTCTGCCGCTTAGAAGAGAAATTAAAAACATGTCTAACACTTGCAGCCTATTTCCTCCGTTGGGCAACCCCTGGCCTTCCTGCCTGTTACCCTCTCATGAAGAACAGAGTTTGGTGTGGCAGGCTTCGAACTAATGTCTCGGCTGGTTATGAAGAAGAAAACCACAGAGGGACTGACATGCGGGGCCATTTTAACTCATTTATGTACCAAACACTGACAACAGCAACAGAGAGAGGGCACACAGCCAGTCTCGGGGCACAGCACCAGACCCAGCAGGGCAGCGAAGGAGCAACGGCGCACACTTTATCTGACGGCCGCAGCACAGGCAACAGGCCAATTCCTTGGAAACAAAGAGCGCTACAACTCACCAACGTAAAATAAGTAATTTAAATAGCGATATTAAGGAAACTGAATTGGTAATTTTAAAACAAAAGAATATTCAGGCCAGGATGGTTCTACTAGAGAATCCTATAGACATTCAAAAAAGAATCAAAACCAACTCAGACATAAATGGTTGCAATATTTTCTTAGAAATAAGAAATAAAAGCAAACATAGACAATGGGAACCTAATCAGCTAAGAAGCTTTGGTACAGGAAAAGAAACTATTAGCAGAATGAAAAGACACCCTATCGGCTGCAAATATTTGCAAATAATGAGAAAATATTTGCAAACAATGAGACCAACCAGGGATTGATTTTCAGACTATACAAAAGAGCTCATCCAACTCAACATAAAGAAAATGAACAATCCGATTGAAAAATGGGCAGAAGACCTAAATAAACATTGCTCCAAAGCAGACTAACAGCGAGCCAACAGGCACATGCAAAGATGCTCAGCATCACTGATCATCAGGAAAATGCAAATCAAAACCACAATGAAGTACCACCTCATTCTGGTTAGAATGGCCACCATCAAAAAGTCTACAGAGAACAAACGCTGGAGACGGTTGAGGGGACCCTTCTATACCTCTGGTGGGAATGTAAATTGGTGCAGCCACTACAGAGAAGAGTTCCTTAAAAAACTAAAAACAAGTTTCCATATGATCTGGCTATACCACTCCCGAGCATATATCCAGAAAAGACAAAAAAGCTCTAGTTTGAAAAGATACACCCCAATATTCATGGAAGCATTAAGTACAACAGCCACGACATGGAAGCAACCCGAGTGTCCATCAACAGGCAACTGGGTTAAGAAGACGTGGCATAGGGACCTCCCTGGTGCTCCCTGGCTAAGACTTTGTGCTCCCAACGCAGGGGGTGTGGGTTCCATCCCTGGTTTGGAAGCTAAGATCGCACATGCCTCGTGGTGTAGCTAAAAAATAAAATAAAGGCCCACAGAAGTGGTGCATCACTGACCCAAGATGACATTAAAAAAAAAAAGATGTGATATATGGGTACAGTAGAATATTCCTCAGTCATAAAGAGAATGAAATATTGCCCTTTGCAGCAACATAGAGAATATTATACTTAGTGAGTTAGAGACAGATACTATGTGATATCACTTGTATGTGGAACCTAAAAAAATAATACAAATGAACCTATATACAAGACAGAAGCAGACTCACAAACATAAAGAACAAACTTTTAAGTACCAAAGGGGAAAGGTGGCGGGAAGGCATAAATTTAGAGTATTGGATTAACAAACTTCTATACAAAAAATAGATAAGCAACAAGGATTTACCATATAGCACAGGGAATTATATTCAATATCTTATAATAGCCCAGAAGGGAAAATAATCTGCAAAAAGTATGTAAATGAATCACTTTGCTAGATGCCTAAAACTAACACAACATTGTAAATGAACTATAATTCAATAATTAATTAATTAAAAAATCAAACCCAGTTAGAAAACGGGCATACATCATGAAGAGGCATTTCACTTAAAAGAATATACAAATGACAAATAAGAATGTGAAGATATGTTTAAAATCATTAACCAATAATTAGGGAACTGTAAATAAAGCCATCATGATGTGTCACTATACATCTATCAGGAAAGGCTTAAATAAAAAGTAATGACAAGAACAAATCTTGACCAGGATGCACAGAAACTAGATCACTCATACATTGATGGAAGAAATATAAAATTGAACAGTGAATCTAGGAAACAGCTTGACAGTTTCTCAAAAAAACTAAACACGCAACCACCAGATGACTCAGCAACTGAACTTCCAGGCATTTACCCAGAAAAATGAAGACTTATGTTCACACAAAACCCTGTACATGAATGTCTATAGTGGCTTTATTTATAACAGGCAAAAACTGAAAAGAGCCCAGATGTTCTTCAACAGGTGACTGGTTAAGCAAATTATACATGCAGATCAAGAAACACTACTCGGCAATAAAAAGGAATGAACCGTTGATACTGCAATAAGCTGGATGGATCTCCAGAGAATTATGTTGTGTGAAAATGCCAATCCCCAAAGATTCTACACTGCATGATTCCATTTACAGAACAGTCTTGAAACAGATGAAAAGATTAGTAGTTGCCAGGGGACAGGGAGGGATGGGGACAGGGAGAAAGAGTATTCAGGGGCACAGGAGAGATACTTCTGCTGATAGAAGTGACATGTATCAGCAGTTATGGCAACATCAACATCCTGGTTACCTTGGACAGTTTTGCAGGGGGGATGGGAAAATTTTCTATTTTTCTTAAACCTGGTTATGAATCTATGAAGATCTCAAAAGGATAATGACTCTGTAAGTTTACTCTGCACATCCCAAACTGAAAGGACTACTGAAGGGTGGGCTTCACAGAAGTCGTACCCAGAGGGAAGGGAGCAGGTGAGACGCGGGGTGTGTGTCCTGTGGCTTCCAGTCTGGGGATGCATGTGTTTGGGTAATGCAAACACAACCAAGCGCCACAATGGGGAGCGGTTCATTCCCTGTAGGTGACAAGAATCCAACTTAGGAAGAGTTTCTACTAAGTTCCTCCTGTGCACAACGGGATGTGAATTTCACAGCCTCTCTCAGAGCTGAGTGCCTTCCCGTACAAACGCTCTCCCCTTGGAGCATGAGGTTGGGTGGCTTATCACAGCAGCAAGTCTCTTAACACACCAGGCACACAGCCATGGATTTAGTAGAAAACGTGCTGATTTTACCAATTAACTTGTTTTTACGATCTGTGGGATTTTTCTCTTTCTTTGCTTGAAGTTGGATGACATACATGTTGCAGGTCATGTATGTTTTACATGTGAAGTGCACAGTGCCTAACAGCTACAAAAAGGCTCACCAGGAACAGAAAACTAGCTGTGTCACAGAGCAATTAATGGAGAGGTGTAAGATACATTGTTAGGTTGTATATGATAACTAAACGTGAACTAAATAGCTATGTCCACTTTAATGGGATTGATGTTGTTTTATTACAGTGGATGTCACTTTGCTCAAAATTACAAAGATTTTCTGCATACAACTTATGATCATTATATTCACCTGATGAGGGTTTCCTCAGAATGAGTTAAGCTGTAGGGTGGGGGAAAGACCATATTCTAAAACAGAAAATCTAAAATAGATATATGCTACTAATGCACTTTTGGGGGGGGGGGTATTGCATGGCATGCAGGATATATTAGTTCCCTGCAGTGGAAGCTCAGAGTTTTAATCACTGAACTGCCAGGGAAGCCCCTGTATTTTTAATTTTGCATGATAAATGTTGAATTAAATAACAGGAAAGGTATTGAATAATTAGAAATCAGTCTTGGGCAAAAGTCAGTCATTGAGGAGCAATTCATACCAGGAAAAAATGGCCTCCACTGAAACAGCTAACACAAAGCCAGGGAAGTAATTCCAGGGAGGAACCTCATTTGGAATGTACCGACTCGTTTTAGTGCTCATTTCAAGCGACCTCCAATTTCCTGGAGCGCGGCAGGCTGGCAGTACATGCTACAGTAGGGTTGTGGCCAGAGGGACAACGGCGGCCAGTGACAGGGTGCTGGGCCAAGAGGGGGCGCTGAGGGCACCACATGGCTAACAGCCGGCCCCCGGCCTTCAGAGACAGCACCGCACGGCTAACAGCTGGCCCCCGGCCTTCAGAGACAGCACAGCTAACAGCCGGCCCCCGGCCTTCAGAGACAGCACCGCACGGCTAACAGCCGGCCCCCGGCCTTCAGAGACAGCACCGCACGGCTAACAGCTGGCCTCCAGGCTTCAGAGACCGTCATGCTGGTAGACCAGATGCCCTCTGCCTTCCTAGTTTCTCCCACAAGCACTGGTTCTGCTTTTAAGGTTCCCGAAGATCTGAAAGGAAGCACAGGAGGAAGATGGCCTTAACTGCGGGATCGGCTCCATGTATTTCACTTCCTGGGACAGTGGGGTCATCTGAGAATGGTTTCTGGCCTCTGATACCAACGACTGAGATAAGAAAGCCTGAAGATCTGGAGGACGCATCCCTGTTGCAGATGCAGATTCACAACCTACACCTGTGACCACGGAGGAGCTCTGGGGAGGCAGGGCCTGTGAGGGCCGAGTGTGACGGGAAGCCGGGAGGGTCGGCTGTGAAATGCCCAGGATCCGACCCCAAGGGGAGCCAGGTGACCTGAGGTGCGGGCCGCGAGAGGCCGCAGGAGAACCAGGGAAGTTAGAGGATGCAGATAAACATCACGAGCAGCTCTGACCAGAAGCTTAGGTACGATGGAAAGTAGAGCCGGGGCAGTGAGGCGAGGGGGTGGTGTGGACGCCAGCAGACAAGAAGTGACCACAAGAAAAGGGGATGACTGGTGACACCCGTCCCTGGGACTTTATAGAGATGCGGTCTGAGCAGAAGGCAGGGCTGAGTCTCAGCCGGGGACAGAGGCAGCAGGAATAGTGTGGAGGTGAGGCGTGGAGGCAGACACAGGTGGAGAATGGGCGGGAGAGCAGGGGGGCTCCTCGGTGCAGCCCCTTTCTCCTCCAGTCACGCAGCGGAGGGGAGCCTGGGGCTTAGGGAGATCACAGGGAAGGCTGAAAACAACCGATGCAAAGAAAAGCAAGAGGGCCAGCAGAGTGGGTGGGTGGCCAGGCACCACCGAGCCCCCTGCCCGAGGCAAAGGCCACCCGCCCACAGGATCTCGGTGGGAGCAGAGCGCTGTCCACCGGCAGCAGGCAGGGCAGCTGCTGGAGAGTCAGGTCGAGGCCCCGGGGCGAGGGCAGCCGAGGAGGGGCCGGGGAAGGCAGGGCTGCGGGCGGCACCGCTGGAGACAGTGGCTCACATCCTGAACAGAAGGGGCCGGAGGGGCAAGGGCCTCCGGCCAGTGAGCAGCTGGGGGAGTGGGAGCTAAGAGGCTGGGAGTGGGGCGGAAGGGAAGCTTGGGAGGGGACTGGCGATGACATCAAGGAAGCGAGACGCCAGAGCAGTCGAGTGACTCCTGCGTGGGGGCCCTGCGGCTGCCCAGGGTGGGCAAGGAGCTGGGGTGGCGAGCAGGACCCCAGGATAAGGGATGTTGTGGGGGGGGGGTTAAGGAACAGTCGCAAGGACGCCAGGGAACAGCAATGCGGAGGAGCTGGGAAGGCACAGAACATCAGACCACATCTTCTTCAAACACAGCTCTGATCTACTGGGGGGCAGGAGTCGAGCAGCAGAACCCCCACCAGAGCGCTGGCTGAGGCCAGGTGGCCAGTGTGGCAGCTGGAGAGCAGTGAGCTGCAAATGGCAGGGAGAGACACAGATACACACACACACACGCACACGCTCACACACATACACGCATGCATGCACACAAACACGCTCACACACACAGACACACACACACGCACAGACACACACACGCATGCACACACATATGCATGCACACAGAGACACACGCACACACACAGACACACACACAGACACGCATGTGAGCACACACATGCACACAGACACACACACATGCACAGACACACACACACATGCACACACAGAGACACAGACACACACACGCATGCACACACGCATGCACACACAGACACGCACACACACAGACACACACAGACACACACACACACACACACACACACGGCGGCCAGGCTGAGGCCTGGGTGCTGGGCTGTGCCTGAGCCACCTGACCGCAGAGAAGACCATGACGCTGTGAGTTCCCGTCCGAGGCACGGGCCCCCAGCGCTGCTCCAGGCGGAGGGCGGGCTCTGTACCGTGTGGACCTGACCCACTGCGGGTCTGAGGTGTGCACCCAGGTTCCTCAGCAGGTGAGGAAGCCTAGCCAGCAACCCAGCATCAAAACCACAGGTTTTTAGGTGATTTCTACTTGATGTAACAGTATTTTTTTTAAAAAAGAAAAGAAATTATTCTCCTGAAGTAGAAAATGACCCAGAAAAGCAAGCTGGTGGCTGATGAAGTAGATAGAAATGAAGAGAACTAAATAAAAAACAACTATCCTTAACCAGGAAACAAGTTAGGACCCTTTAAGGAGTAGAATGTTAAATCCGATAGAGGTATTTGAAAGGAAACAATCGTTTAAAGAAATAAAGGCAAGTTGTTTGTCAAAAAGTTTTAAAGAACACTACAACTAGGGTAATAAAAAGGGAGAAGCTGAACTGTTATTTTTGTATTTGAGGATTCACACAGTGTATCTCTCCAAACCACAAGTTTGAAGCAAGCATTGAGTACATAACAGTACCTGCAACTTTAGAGATCACACAGATCTATGAAAGCACCCCTCCCAAATGGGAGAGGTTTCCAGCATTAGCACCCACTTCCCAATTCTGCCTTGAGTTAAGAGTTAGATTTTGACTTGTATCAAATGTCCAATGTTTGTGGAGAACATGCCCTAGAGCTGTGCGATCCAGGGGGTCATCACTGATCAGAGTATGAGGAGGAGACAAATTTGTGTATGGGAAAGAAAAACAGAGTAAGAACTTGACTACCTTTGAGAATGAGTTCAAACACCAGCCCCGCTGCCTTCAGCTCTGGGACCTTGAGCAGACACCTAGCCTCTTAGTTCCCTCACCTGTAAGTGGGTCCCAGGGTTTACCTTACCTAACGAGGACAGAGAGTACTTTGTGTAGATTATTCTAATTTCACCCTTTATCTAGAGATTAAGATTATAATTCAGGCTGACATACCCATGGCTTCCTTAATAAAAGGAAAGATTTCCTGATACAAGGGAAACAGTAACAGGTCGATAGGAGAAGAATCTTATTCAACGATATTGACCTGAAAGGTACTTTAGTCACATGACTGCTAGAAATGACACTGTTCTTGGGAAATGTAACTAGGGAAAATTTACTTTATTACTAAATAATACATATAAGAAGAAATACAGAGAGGGACAGTTTTAACTTATAATGCTTTTTATAGTTGTGAATATTTAATGAACTTGTTTATGTAATAACAAACTTTAATATCAATTTTACCAATAAAGTTTTATTGATGTTTAGACTAGGAAGGTCTCTATGAATTTTAATATTAAAAAGACAATCCAAAATAAGGACTTCATTCTTATAAAGGTATGTGACAGGTATAGTATCCTAGTTTACTTATGTATTTGTGACAGAATTACTCATGGTGATAATTTAAGGAAAGTGGGGAAATAGCAATGGTCACCAAATAACTGACTTTCATTTCCCCTCCAAAGTATTGTCATGGTCAAGGTGGTTCTGAAGGTGAATGTTAGTCTTCAAAATACCAAATACTTCTATCAGGTTCACAAAGACAGTAAGAACTAAGATTAAATGCAAGTATATTGTGTCTGCAAAATAAGAAAAATTTCACTCTTCCTACGAAGACCAGGGATTCTGACCTGTACACACCCATGGCGGGGCCCATGCCCTTTCCACAGCTCTGCGGCAGCTCCCACACTGGAGAAGAGACGTCTAAGTTTGTCATCCACTTCAGTAAGATTACTAACTGGAACAAATTAAGTTCAAACTGAACTGCAGCTGACATTTTTTTGGAGACTAAGAGGCACTACTGCAGTAGATGTCTGCCTAACATTCAGGCTCCTCTGTCCGTGGAATTCTCCAGGCAAGAATACTGGGGTGGGTTGTCATTTCCTCACTCAGGGGATCTTCCCAACCCAGGAAGCGAACCTGCATCTCCTTTGTTTCCTGCACTGGCAAGCAGATTCTTTACCACTGAGCCACCTGGGAAGCCAGAAACACAGGGTTAAGACAATCAGAGCCAGACATTACCTGCCTGTAACTGGTCCAGGGCAGGCACTTGACCTAACTTGGCCCAAATACATAGGAAGGAAGGACTTTATTTCACAAACATGGGGAAGCACTCCTCTTTTCTGTGGATATAAACAAGGAAGGGTACCAGATTACAAACAGTAGCCGTTTATGACCCAGGAAATGAGGGAAGAGGAAACAGGGTGAGAGGAGAGAGATGCTAAGAATATAGGTCCCTGCTAACATGACTGTGCTTCTCAATCAAGCAGCCCTGAAACCTCATCTATAGCTATTTGCAAAAACACATTTTCTTATCATCCATGCCACCTGCAGTTGGAAACCTACCTGATAAAATGACCAAAAGAGCTAATTATTTACATCTATTGAACAGAAATTTTCTTTTAAGCATAATTAAAAAAATTTTTTTTTTAAATTTTTGGTCATGTAGAGTCAATTTATAAACAGAAGGTGGTTAAGTAAACATGGATATAAAACCAGGGGAGTACATTCAACAAATACATATTTAATAACTACCAACTGCTAGGTATTTTAATATTTGGCGAGCACAGATTCAGGTCACCTAGGGTCCATCCCTTTGGTGGGGAGAGGTCTGCCTGGGTGTCCCAGGCTCTGGGGCGGGGCGCCCGGCTCCCTGAAATGCCTGATGGCACACCAAGGCCTGCCTCTGGGCTCTCATAGCTCCAAGCCGGCCAGGTGCCATCTAACTTGTTGTGTTCTCTCTACGTTCAATTGGGCAGGGGTCAAGTGCTGGCACCCAAGAAGCACAGCAAAGGTGCCTGAGCACCCTCAGTTCCAAGGCACTGATTTCACCTGTGACTTCTTGAGGGAAGTCTATTTACAAAAAGAACGCCTGGGTAACCTCTTTAGGGGACGTCTTAATTCAAGTTTCGTTTACATCACATACAATGTAAAACACTGGTAGACTTCTACCATAAAGAAAAGAATTAAACTAATCTTCGAATTGGCTTTTCTGTTCACCCTGGCCTTCTGTCTCATCTTCTGTAGCAGAGAGGGAAACAGACCACCTGTCTAGTAGAATCAAAGCAAAGGCTCATTCAGCCTTCCCTGCAGGGGCTGGTCACAGCAAGTGGGACAGACAGTCACGCAAGCAATCCCCTACTTTCAAAGAGTCTGTGGTCTGGTCTCAAAAGAGATGAGCTTTGTCACCACTGACAGTTGACTGAATTGCAAAACAGATCTGCCAAGTCCCCACAGGCAGCAAAGAGTGTTTATTTTATGAGGACAGCTGTCATAACCCATGTAAGCAAGTGAGCCAGAGAAACAACTGTAATGAAGTGAGCACATCGCACATAATAATATTGTATATTACAACCAAGAAGGGAGATGCTGTGTTTTTAAGTCCTCAGTCTCTTTTCTGGAAGATTAAAAATCCATATTTAAAAATGATAAACCTCCTTCTAAAGTACATCCTCTCTCAACTTCCGTGGAGCCGAGTGGTTACGAATCCACCTGCCAATGCAGGGGACACTGGTCTGATCCTTGGTCCAGGAAGACCTCATATGCCAAGGAGCAACGGAGCCTGTGTGCCCCAACTGAGCCCCGACACAGCCAAATAAAGTTAACTAATAACATGATATTCTCATCCGCAAATTATCAGTGCTTTATAAATGGTGTCCTTCCCTCCATATCTAAATATCAGCCACTTTTTAAGACTTCTTCAATGCCCAAAATCTAGCACATAAGAGAAACAAAAAGAGTTATAAGGCCAAGGTCACTAAAGGTCATCACATAAGTAGGTACCATCCTGAGCGCAGGGCTGCATCTGGCTGTGGCAGAGCAACCAAGTGTGATTCCTCCAGGTATCACACCTGTCATTATCAGGGTTTTGTTTATTGGCCAAATTTCTCTCAACGCAAACTTATTTTTGTTTAGAAAGCTCACTGGGGATTACCAAGGGAGACAATTTGTAGAGACAGAGTCCTTTGACTTATGTGTCGTGCTGAAGTCCACTATCCTCTATATCTGTCTTTCTTGATCCATCTTTTAAATGATAGTACCCTGCACATCACTTCAGATTTTGATTCATAGTCACAGCTAAAGAGAAGCAAAAGTATTCTTCAAACACACAGAACTCAGTCCATTACTAAGATGAGACTGGCAGGGAAAGTTGTGACATCCAAAGACAAGTGTTACAGGATACACAGGAATCAAAAGTTTTCCCTCAAACTATTCTCAGTGGCGAGTATTCTAATGGTTATTAGAAGTGGGGAAAAAATCTATTACATTGGTCTGAGCAATTTCTAGAGGATGGTTTAAGAGAAAAGGAAAAAAACAAAGAAACTTTGGCTTCCTTCTTATTCCAAAAAATATTCAGGGCTAAGATTATCTCCTAGGCAAATGGGGAAAACAAGAGTCTGTGGAATAGCAATGGGTAATCGGCTGGATTTGGGACATAGGACAGGCTACCCCTAGGCCATCCATAGGGAAGAAGTAGGTAGGAAGTTGAAAACAAAGGTATCATATCAATGTATGACAAAACCCACTGAAATGTTGTGAAGTAATTAGCCTCCAACTAATAAAAAAAAAAAAAAAATAATAATAAAAAAGAAAACAAAGGTATTTAGCTTGAAAGACTGATGTGGCTGGAAATATTTAGGAGACTTCAGAGAAAGGCAAGCAACAGCAAGGACTGGAATGCCTTATAGTTTGAATGACCATGAAAAGTTCTCATAAACTTTTGATTTCTGAAAGATCAATGTTTTCAAAATTCCATGGCCTGGAGGCACCACACAGAATAGTGCCCTGATATGCAACTGTGGTCTTTAGACCAACAGCACCTGCATGGCCAGGGAGCGGGGCAGGTGCAGCAGTGAATATGCAAAGCCAGAATTTGCGTCTTTAACACACCAGTGGGCTGTGGCACGTGCAGTTGAGAACCACGGTGGCAGTGTTCCCCAAATTCTGGTCTGTGTTCACCAATTTTCCATGGTGACAAAAGTACAAACATTTAAAATGACAAATTCATCCAATTTAGGGAAACACCCTTTATTCTGAGGTCACGTGCTTCCTCTGTTGACATTTTTCCATATGCCCTAACAAAATACAGTAAAGGCAATTAAGTGATCTCCCTAACAGTGAGTCATCTCGTACTTCACTGGAACCAACGTGAATGTGCAGTTGCATGTCCTGTGCCTAGAATATTCTGCTTACTCCACTTTGCCTTATCAAGCCTAAGTCTCTCCTGAAACCATAGTGTGACTACCATGCTTTGGCTTCCTACGGCTGCCACAACAAAACACCACAAACTGGATCGCTTGGTTCACAGTCTCACAGTTCTAGGCTAGAAGTCCAAAGTTAAGCTGCCGGTCAGCCTCTCTGAGGACTCCAGGGAAGGGCTCCCTCCTTGCCTCTTCCTAGCTTCTGGGGGCTGCTGGCCACTCTCGGTGGTCCTGGGCTTGTGGTTACATCACTTCAACCTCAGCCTGTCTTCATACCACATTCCTTCCTGAGTGAGTCCACACCAAATTCCTCTCATCTTTCAAGGACTCCAATGCATGAGAGCTCAGCCTAACCCGACATGACCTCATCTGAACCTGATTACACCTGTAAAGACCCTGTTTCCAAATAAGGTCACATTCACAGGGTGCCTGGGCTTAGGACCTGAACGTACAATGCAACCCACAGCAGCATACAGTCAAACATTTAAAAAAGAAAATATCCTGGTAATTCTCAAAATTATATGGTAAATGCTGTAATACTTTCAAACTAAAGCACAAAATAAAAATGTTAAGAGTATACTGTAATAAAGCTAGTACAGGACCAAGAATTTGTGTTCTTGTTTCATAAATTGCTGTCACGGTAGAATGCATAAATTACAGTGTGTATAGAGAATTGGCTTAGATTTTTTCCCTCACTTCCAAACTGCATCAGCCCTTAAATCTTTTTTTTTTTAAATTTCTAGCACCTTCTATACCACTTACACTTTGTAGCTCCTTTCTGAACATCACTGCTTGATATTAATATCTGATTTGTAAGTTTTTGTCTCACAAATCTTGGTATCAGGAATTACCTAAACCAATCTGTGATCAGCCAATCAAGCTCCTTGGGAAGTCTCAAGCCACACCAACTGGCCAGGCCTTTAAGAATGCTGTGAATCTAACAGTATTTGTGAAGCACTGTTTCAGTTCAGGGATAATCAACAGGAGCTTTCAGTCAGAAACCTGTATGTTTGAGATTTCAATGTTGTATTGCAATATTACATAAAGTATTATATAAGGTATGGTATCCATGTGGTTGGTGCTTCTGGTGCAGCAAAATGTTGAACACTAGTCACTGGAAGGTGAAATACTGCCTTAATGAGCTAAAAGGCATGCAGACACAGCTCATGAACGTATATTCATTAACAGGACACTGGTAAGCAACAGTTCTTCATTTTTCATCATACCCCTGTCGAGCTACAGAGATTCCTTTTCCAGAAGAAAGAAAGTGAGCACAGAGTACAAAGGAGTTTAAAGATGAGGCAAACATTCCTTTAGGCAAAGAAGTTTAAAGATTAGGCAAACCACCTACCTAACAGGCAAACGTCTGGAAGGAAGGGAACTGTTTTCCATCTGGGAAACAATGGTGTGCAAACCCACCAATGATAAGAGAAGGTGACAGCTTGGTTTGGGGTGACTTATATTTTGGGTCAGCACTGTAAAGTGCCACACCTGCTCTTGCTAAAACTAATTTTCTATGTGTTTCACTTAATTTCCTCTACTAGAGAGAAGGACTACAACTAGTAAAAAGTAAAAACATATTTGGAAGATACCATGAAATAAGAGTACTAAAAGTCAAAGCCTGATGAACAGAATTTGATCAGTTGACCTGTGATGCTCGATACCATATTTTATCAAGGTTATCATTTCATACAAAATATGGTGTGCCTAGTTCAGAGGAAATGGCAACCCACTCCAGAATTCTTGACTGGAGAATCCCATTGACAGAGGAGCCTGGCGGGCTACAGTCCATAGGGTCCCACAGAGTTGGACATGACTGAAGTGACTTAGCACGCAAACAGTGTTTCATATGGGGGCTTCCCAGGTGGTGCTAGTGGTAAAGAACCCGCCAGTTAATGCAGGAGACATAAAATATGTGGGTTCTATCCCTGGGTCGGGAAGATCCCTGGAAGTGGGCATGGCAACCCACTCCAGTATTCTTGCCTGGAGAATCCCATGCACAGAGGAGCCTGGAGGGCTACAATCCAAGAAGCGCAAAGAGTCGGACATGGCTGACACAACTTAGCACGCATGTTTCACATGAGACAGAAGAAACATAGAAACTGCATCTTCCAGTCCTCCTCCTAACTCATAACCCCACCTGGTTTCTTACTTGGACTTCCCACTGCGCCCATGTGCTCCTTCTCCAGGTCAGACAGGAAGAAAAAGTGTGGGGAAAGGAGCACTTGAAAATAAAGAAAAAGCAAAAGCATAACCAACACTTGCTGGAGAAATGGGTTTTTTTTTTTTTTTTAGGAAATCTGACTATGGTTCTCTACAGAGAGGCAGACCACGTGGATGTGGCAAGTGCAGTAGCATTAGAAGCTCTGACAACACCGATCCTTACAAGCCAGGGTCCTTTCGGATTTCCTAAACCTTCTAGGAATAGCTGTCTTGCTCCCAGCCTTACCAAGAACAGGGCAGGGAGCAGGCATAGGAGTGGCTGAAGGTGGAGCAAATGCCTGAGTGCTTGAGGGACCTCAACCACAGTCCTCTTACAGGCATTCTGGATCCCTCAGGGCCTGGGCACTTGTAGACCAGTTAACGCCTCCGTGCCCCAGGTCTGAGTCAGGTTTCTTTTTAACATACCTTCAGAGACCACATTCCTTCAGAACTCCAGCCTGGGTTGGTTTGTTTTTAACATTCATTAGTATCATAAGTAGATTAACACTGCATCCCCCAATGGACTGTAAGCTTGCCAGGCCAGAGCAGTGCAGGCGGGTACCTTGCAGTGTTGGAAACCACAGCAGCCCATGAAGCCGGCCCACACCTATCTGTTGACAGAAAGGGGAGGACGCCCGGGCACACGGAAGACATGAGGGATCTGACTAGAGGTAATGGTTTTGAACTCGAGCCCCTCCCTGGGGCTGTAAAATCCGAATCAGACTTAATTTGAGAATGCACACATCTGAGAGTGACTCCAGACTGGTAAACACTAGCAAACCTTGATACAAAGCAGAGATGTACTCTATTGTTGATTTTTACCACGCAGGACAAAAACACACAGATTATGAATTGGGAAGGCTTTCGTTTACTTAAAAAAAAAAAAAAATCTCTGCTGGGTGCCTTCGGGTGTGAGTGCTACAGAAGAAGCAAAGATCAAGCAGAATAGGCTCTGCTTCCGAGGTGTTTATAGTCCTACAAAGACACATTTATAAACAGCTATCATACAGCCTGAAAGGTCTCCGAAGGAAGAAATGCGTTTCCATAAGTCCTTGTAATTTCAGTGCAAAGGAAGGGATTTGAAGCAAGGGAAGCTCAACGTGGAAGAGCCGAAGAACACACTCAACTGCAGGCGTCGCCCCAAGTCCTTCACATCCCTCGCTGGGGACAATATCGCAGTCTCTAAAGGGCTTCCCTACACCCTGAACTAAGAGCAGACCAAGAAACGCAAACCCCACGGGCAAGTACGCGGAGAAGCAGCAAGCAGACCCTCGGAGAAGCAGATCACAGACCGGGCCACCCTCGGGCGGCCGCGCCCCAGCACTGGGATCCGGGTCCCCGCACCCCGCCGCCCGCGCCCCCGGCCCCGGCCCGCGCCCCCCGCCTCGTACCGTAGGTCTCGGACATGGCCGTCTGCGACATCTTTGGAGCGGCTCCGCCTTTCGCGGGGCGCCGCTGCGGCTCCGCCGGGCCGGCCGCAGGGAGGCCGGGGGTCGGCCGCGCCTCGGTGGGGCACGCGAGGGGCAGCGGAGCGGAGCAGGGAGGGGCCCGCGATCCCCACGGCAACTGCCGGCCCCCAGCGGCTGCGGCCCCGCCGGACTGCGGGCTCCGCGCAGGCGCACGGCCCCGCCCCGCCGGTCTGGACGCGGATGGGCGGAGGGGCGGAGGGGCGGGGAGGGCGGGGGCGGAGGGGCCGTGAGGCCCGGCCCTCGCTGGGCGCGCGCGCGCGGGGCGGCTGGGGCGGATCTGGCGAGGGGCGCCGCCGAGTCGGGGGCGGGGGCGCGCGGGGAGGGCGGAGGGGGCGGGGGCGCGCGGGGAGGGCGGAGGGGGCGGAGGGGGCGCGCGGGGAGGGCGGAGGGGGCGCGCGGGGAGGGCGGAGGGGGCGCGCCGGGCCCGCAGAGGCTGCAAGGGTGGGGAGGCGCTGGCGGCCCGCAGGCCGGGGGGTGACAGGGAGGGGCTTGGCGGGGTCCCGGGCTGAGTCAGCAGGGTCCGCTCCCTCACAGAGGAGGCTGAGTGCCCGCTTTGGAGAGGAAGGCCGCCCTTTGCCAGGTAGGCCGCCTCCGCAAAGACTTGGTCGTTGTCATCTGGGGCACTCGGCCAAGGAAGGACTTCCTCTGAGCTGTAATGATCAACCCGGGTCGGGCGGAATGTGTAACTAGGAGGCGGTGGCCGCAGGTGTCCAGCGGGAGGCCAGCGCTGCCGGCTGGGAAGCAGGCTGACCTGCCGGGGACGGAGCTTTCACTCCTTACCTACGGAGCCCTCGCCGGTGAGGCTGAGCTGGCGTCCGGGGAAAGCTGATACAATCTCAGGATGTACCTGTTCCGAAGAGTCCTTAGAAAACTATAGTCATCGCCCCTCTGCACTCCACTTTAGGGGAATGTGGCCTTTGGACAGGAAGCGTCTCTCGGCCCTCAGCCGCGGGTGCATTTTCTACGGGTAGGAGTCGTTGGTTGAATATTTTGATGTAAGGAGCACAGCTGAATTCAGAATCCCCTTCTGTTGGCGGTGTAGCGATAAACAGGAAGAGGTTTTTGGATGGGATTTTGCTCCATTGGAGCATGATCAGGACCACGTGGTATCGCATAAGACTCAACCTTGTTCAAAAGACACAGAAGAATACTGAGGGTATGCCCTGGCTAAGCTCCCAAGTGACTTGGATGGTGGGGGCAATGCCAGAAAATACATTTTATTCAAGTGCATTTGAGTCTGTCCTCCAGATTGGCATCAGTCCTTCTCTAGGGTCATTCTTTTCCTCCCCAGCGACTATCTGGCTCTACATGGTTCCCCTCTCTGATTCTCCTAGAAAATAGATACTCTGCTTCTACATCACAGAGGAGCCCTTCCCCCGCCCCCTCCCCGCTGGGCAATGTGGTAGGAACTGTAATTCTCTAGGATTATTTTATATGTATCCCTGGTTCAGTGGCCGGAACACATTGTTGCTTTCTTCAGGTTAGGTTTGATCTACACTGCTAAGTATAGTAGTCTTCCTCTGTTTAGAGCTATTTCAGAAGAAAGATGGTGATCCCATTCTTTACATCTGAGTGTTCTTGTCAGGAAGTTCTGTGGATGACAAGAAAGAAATCAACGAATTCTTGAAACTGGACCTGATGAATTGTGAAACCTGGACAGGGTGACAGAAATAAAAATTAAATGACTGTTTCAAAAGTGACAGCAGTTTTCCTTAGAAGATAAATACTTAGATGAGCCTTCAGGAAAGACTGTTTGCTTTGGAAAAACCACCCTGGAGAAGCCATTTTTGTTTTAGTTTGCAAATATAAAGCCAAACATCACAACTGGAAGGGGAAATTCTCAAGAACTGAGGTTTGAAGGAGTCAGGCTTACTTGAATAATAATGTGAAAGGTGTTTTGCATCTCAGCAACTTTTGAATCTCCGAGAGGAGATATGTTTCTCCTAAGTGTTCTTGGAGACTGCTTTGATTCTGAGGTACTGATGATTGTGTGTAAGGGAAACTACCACAAAATTAATTTGTGTTTTCTTCAGCTCTTCTCTCCTTTCTCCTCAGGGAAGGCTTCCATAAGCCAAGGCACACTGGAGCTACTTCTGAGGGAAATGAAGGGAGAAGGATTTCTTCCAAAATAGATACTGCCTCCTCCTCAGGTCAGCTGGCACTTTCCTTTTTGTTCCC
Source organism: Muntiacus reevesi (assembly GCF_963930625.1). Lineage (NCBI taxonomy): Eukaryota > Metazoa > Chordata > Mammalia > Artiodactyla > Cervidae > Muntiacus > Muntiacus reevesi. Next base: position 91,698,814 of record NC_089250.1, on the reverse strand, counting down.
TGACATGCCTCACATTTAACAAGCAATTAGGAGCTTTGGAGACTGCCAGGCTCCCAAAAAGTCCTGTTCCCCAGGACTGGCAGAAGCCCGCATGGGCGGGGACAGCGGGACAGATGGGCTCCTAGGCACAGGGCTGGACCTGGAGCAGCGGCCTCGTCCCCTGGAGGGGCCTTAGAAAGATCTAGGGGTGAGAATCCTGCATGACCCTGACATTTCAGGGAGCGGTGACACTGGGAGCAAAAGGACGTGGCATCTTGGCAGTGTCAGGCTTGGCGGAAGGCACTGGTCACAGTCTGTGTCCCAGAGACTTTCCTTGCCAACTGGAGGCGAAGAACAGGAGCCAACTTGTGTCTGAGTGTCTGGGGACGCAGAAGTATCTGGATGATACTGTGAGAAGGTGCCAAGTTCTGCACAGGTTGGTGGAGGCTTGAAAAGGTCCCTTAGTTAAACACTCAGGCTGGTGACACCTGTGACATATAACTCATATTTTTAAGGTGGAGGAGACTGCAGAAGCTGCTGGACTGGTTTGCCTTCTAGGGCCAAACTACCTCTGTAATGGGATGTGTGTGCTGTCAGGGGGTATTCAGTCAGCATGGGCTAAGTTGGCTACAGTAACAAAGAGGCCCCAACATGTCTGTGAAGGCCGTCTCTCCCTAAGACTGCCTGCCCCACTCCCTCATCCTGGCAGAGACTCGGCTCCGCGTGCTGTTGGCAGACCCAGGCTGACCCAAGGCTCAACTGTGTATGGACTCCCACCATCTCTGGGGCAGAAGAAGGACATGGCGCCACGTGATTAGCTTGTGAGGACCAATTGGGAGCTGACAGAATCACTTTCATTGAAATTTTACAGGTCAAAGCAAGTGGTGTGGTTACACCTCAGGCAGAGAGCACGATGTCATTCTTGCTCCAGAGGGAGAGAAGAGAGATGGCTGTGGAGAGACGTTTCCCTGCCCTCCCCTGCCACCTCCGCCCCTGGGACTCTCACCTGTGCGCAGCTCTTTCTGCTTTTATTTTGAACAATTGCACTGAAGTATAACTGACCTTTAAACTACACACTTCAGTGATTTTTGGTGTCTGTGTATACCTGTTGTCACTGCTACTTGGATGTCCCTGCTTCCAAGCCTTTAAAGTGGACAGAGGCATTTTTTAATGATTCTGTTTCATCTGCTTTTTCCTTGTTAGGAATAAGTACATGTAAGATTATGTTCGTGGTTGTTTTAGGGTCTTTAGTGGTAGTTTAGTGGTTGTTTTAGGTCTTGGGGGTTCCCTGGTGGCTCAGATGATGAAGAATCTGCCTGTAATGCAGGAGCCCTGGGTTCGATCCCTGGGTCAGGAAGATCCCCTGGAGAAGGGAATGGCTACCCACCCCAGTATTCTTGCCTGGAGAATCCCATGGACAGAGGAGCCTGGCGGGGTACAGTGGGGTCACCAAGCGCCAGGCATGACTGAGCAACAGTCACTTCACTTCACTTCACTTTGGGTTCACTTGGTGTTAGAGTCCGCCTGCCAATACAGGAGACACAGGTTCAGGCCCTGGTCTGGGAGGATCCCACATGCCGAGGAGCAGCTGGGCCTGTGTGCCGCGGCTATCGAGCTGGGGCTCTAGAGCTCGGGAGCCACAGCCAATGATGCCAGAGCACCCTAAAGCCCCTGCTCTGCAACAGGAGAGGTCACGGCATTGAGCAGCCCTCATACCGCTGCTGGGGAGTAGCCCCTGCTCGCTGCAACTAGGGAAAAAACCATGTAACAACGAAGACCCAGCGCAGCCAAAAATAAAAGATTTTCCGAAAAGAACAATTTTATAGTAAATTCTTTACCTTATCGCTGTCCACCTTCCATTCCCAGCAGCTCACCCCTAGCTTCCCCACCCTCTGTGCTGTGCATCTTCTATCCTCACATTTCTTATACACCCCACGGATGTTGTTACTATTTTTGCTTTAAGCAGTCAGTTTACTCTCTTTTTAAAACTGTGATAAAGTTCCTCTCATGAAATTGACCCTCTCAGCCATCTGACTTGAAGAGTACAGTTCAGTCATTCAGGCCCTCTGTGACTGTCGGGGATGGGTCTCAGCAGCCCCTGTGGATACCCAAATCCTTGGATGCTCAAGTCCTTTGGATAAAATGATGTGCAGTTGGTCCTCTGTTTCTGTGGTTCTACAGCCACAGATTCCACCAACCACAGAGGAAAATTTCAATCAGTGGTTGGTGGAATCTGTGGATGTGAAACCCATGCATATGGAGGGTCCACTCTATATTTATTGAAAAAAAAAATCCATGTATAATTAGACCCCTGCAGTTCAGATCTGCAGTGTTCAAGGGTCACCTCTATTTACAGTGTTCAGCCATCACATCCTTCATTCACAATATTCTTTCCATCTTGCAAAAATGTAACTGTACCCATTAAATACTGACTCCCATTCCCCTTACTCCCTACCCCAGACAACGACCATTCCATTTCTCTGTCTACAAATTTGACTGCATCGTGTGAATGCAATCACATATTTGTCCTTTTGTGACTGGCTTATTTCACTGAGCATCATGTCTTCCAGGGTCATCCATGTTGTAGCCCACGTCAGAATCACCTTCTTATATATTCCACTGTATGTTTCACCACATTTTCCAGCAAATTCATTGTTCAACAACAAAAGCAAGCATTTCATACTTAGCCCATAGGTAGCATATCTAGGATTCCCCAGTTCCTGGTGAGAATGCAAATCTCCACTGCTGTGATTCCCCTTCTGCCTGCAGGACTTGCCCAGGGGATCTTAAAGCACAGATCTGCTGGTGATGAATTCTTTCAGCTTACGTATATCTAAAACAGTCTTTATTTCATCTCTGCTTTTGAATATTTTTGATAAATTTTGATTTCTAAATTGATGTGTTTTCCCCCTTATTAAAATATTCTCTGGCTTATGTTGTTTCTGGTCAGAAGTCTGCTGTCACTCTTATCTTTATACCTTTGTAGGCGAGGTGTCTTTTATCTCTGCCAGTACTTACGATTTCATCTTCATTGCTGGTTTAAGCAGTTTGATTATGATATGCTGCAGTGTGCTCTGGTGTGGTTTTCTTCATGGCTTTTGTCCTCCAGTTTCATTAAACTTCTTTAGGTATGTGTGTGTGTGAGTTTCTAGTTTTTATCAGATTTGGAAGTTTTTCAGCCATTATTTCTTCAGGTTTTCTTTCTGCCCCTCCCCTTCTTCTGCACTGATGACTTAGATCACCCATATATTTGAATTTGTTCCATTAGTGGCTACTCTGTTCATTTCTGGCCAGTCTTTCTTTCTGTTCCATTTTGGATCATTTCTGTTGCCCTGTCTTTAAAGTCACTAATCTTTCTTGCAGTGTTTCATCTGCTGTCAACCCCACCCAGGGTATTTTCTATTTCAGACACTGTGGTTTCATCTCTGGAAGTGGGTCTTGGGTGTGTGTGTACCATGTTCAGTACTTGGGTCTCTTATCCTCACTCGCTTCCTCATTAGTTGATCTCATCCGGTCGCAGGGCTTTAAATATCTTGTCAAGTTGATCCTTCCAGATCTTCCTCTTGCCTCTTGTATACAATCACTTACTTGGTGTCTCTCACTTAAACACATATGAGGTTTCTTAATACCCAGAAAACAAAACTGAAACATCAAAGTTCTCAACAAACCCATGCCCTCCGTGGGCCTTCCTGTCTTGGCACACGGCAGTTTGCTCAGGACAGAACCTTGCAGTCCTCAACTCCACTCTGTCACGCCTGCCTGCATTTGACCCCCAGCAAGTCCCCTGGGCTCCACCTTTATCATCTGTGCTGCCCTCCTCGCGTGCCCTCTGCTCCTCACTGGACTCCCTGCGTCTCTCCTGACCTCCCTGCCTTCTACTTTCTATACAGCTGCTGCAGCAAGCCTATTAAAGTGTAGATAAGCACAACATACAGTTTATTAAAAAGAAGAGACATTACTTTGCCAACAAAGGTTCTTCTAGTCAAAGCTATGTTTTTTCCAGTGGTCATGATGGATGTGAGAGCTGGGCTATAAAGAAAGCTGAGTACAGAAGAATTGATGCTTTTGAACTGTGTTGTTGGAGAAGACTCTTGAGAGTCCCTTGGACTGCAAGGAGATCCAACCAGTCCATCCTAAAGGAGATCAGTCCTGGGTGTTCATTGGAAGGACTGATGCTGAAGCTGAAACTCCAATACTTTGGCCACCTGATGCGAAGAACTGACTGATTTGAAAAGACCCTGATGCTGGGAAAGATTGAAGGTGGGAGAAGAATGGGATGACAGAGGATGGGATGGTTGAATGGCATTACCGACTCAATGGACATGACTTTGAGTAAACATGAGTTGAGTAAACTCAGAAGCTCTTTATTCATTTGGATTAATGGACATGAGTTGGTGATGGACAGGGAGGCCTGGTGTGCTGCAATTCGTGGGGTCACAAAGAGTCGGACATGACTGAGCGACTGAACTGAATTGAAGCAAATCATAAACAGTCCTTTAGAGCAGCTGATAGTGGTGGGGTTAGGGGGTGATCATGCTCTGCTCAGAACCCTCCTCTCATCACTTGCCAGGGCTCCGTGTCTGCCTCTCCTCTGATGCTCTCCTCCCACCGCCAGCCCCACAAGTGGCCTCTTGGGTCTGCTCACACAGGCCTTCTCGTTGTGTCTTGAACACACCGGTCGTTCTCTGGCCTCAGGGCCTTTGCACGTGATCTTTCCTCTGCCTGGAATGCTCTTGTCCCAGATATCTCCATGCTTAGATCTCCAGAACCTTCATGTTTTCTACTTAGATATCACCTCGCCTTCGGGCCCTCGTTTTCAGATGCAAATAGTGATTCCTCCCCTCCCCAGTCCTTCACACATCTCCTACTTTGCTCCCCCACAACTGCAGCATTTACCCTGTGCATCATCTATTAGTATTATATTGTCTGCTGTCCTCTAGGCTGTAAGCTCTGTAAAGGAGGGGGATGCATTCATCTTATTCCCTGTTCTGTCCTCATACCTAAAATAGTACTGGTCACATAGCTTCAATAATTAAAAAGCTGTTGAATGAGGAATGACTGGAATAAAACTCAGAAGCTCTTTATTAACTTGGATTAATTTAATATAATGAACTTAATTTTAAACTTGTTGATTTATGGGAAATTTAAAAGTCAGTGTTTTATATGCCACCATGTAATTATGGAAAGACTGCAAGAAAGCCATTTGAAAGTATTATCTAATGCTACTTATTGAGGACTTAAACATCAAATGTAGTGCTAAGTGCTTTACATGTATTATAGAGCCCAATGCTCACAACAAACTCATAAGGTAGGTATCATCTCGTTTTGCAGGTCAGGATTAAAGGTCCGAATGGGTATATATTTCACCCCAGTTCTCACTGCCAGTATGTATCAATGTTGGGATTTTTCTTGAAAGCCAAACTAAACTAGACATGTCTTCCTTTTTTCTATAATCTGGGTAAGAGGGAAAAATGCAGTATAAAAGCAATCAAAAACACAGAAGCATGACTTGAAAAGGCATTAAGCTGTTTCAAGTCGGGGAACCTAAGGAACAACGCCCCGTGTGGGTGCTGGCTGTCTCTTGGCCCCCATGACGCCTGCCCAGGCAGCTCTTGTCACCCTCCTTTGTAGCCAAGGATGTGCCAATCCAGCTCTGCTTGGGCGCCACCATGCTGAATGTATGCAGCTGTGACAGGGAGAAGGTTCACGGGAGCACTTCTGGTTGCAAGACAGAATAGACACTGAAGACCAAGCTCAAGGCTTTGGACTTCCCCTAAAAGCACGCAGGCTTGTTGCCCTGACCAGGCTATATGGCAAACGCTCTATGTGAGTACGCAGTGGACAGTGCTCAGTTGAGGATGGAGCTGTGGGTACAATTCAGTGACATGGTTATTCCCCACCTTCATCTTTTAATTTGAAAGTTACTAGTGAATCTTCCATTAGTTCTAATGGTAGTGCTTCTCTGCTTATTTCTGAATTTAATAACATTTATATTCAGGGATTATTCATGAATTCTTTTAATTTTTTTTTCAGAAGAAGAAGATTTTCTTGTTCCTCATTTTATTATATTTTCTGTATCGGATTAACTATCTGCCCGAGTATACTACAAATCATTTTTTTCTTTTCATTTTTCTGATTAAAATACCATGGAATTATACTTATTCTATTTTTCTATTTCTTTTCTGTGTGTGTGTGTTAGGGGTTTCCCTGGTGGCGCTAGCAGTAAAGAACCTGCCTGCCAATGCAGGAGACATAAGAGATACAGGTTCCATCCCTGGGTTGAGAAGATCCTCTGGAGGAGGGCATAGCAACTCACTCTCGTAATCTTGCTTGGAGAATCCCGCAGACAGAGGAGCCTCGAAGGCTATGGTCCATAGGGTCGCAAAGAGTCAGAAACAACTGAGGCGACTTAGCACGCATACATGTGTGTGTTAGTCGCTCAGATGTGTTCGACTCCTTGTGACCCTATAGACGATACTGGAGTGGTTTGCCATTTTCTTCTCCAGGAGACCTTCCCGACTAAGGGAAAGAGCCTCTGCATTGCAGGCAGATTCTTTACTGTCTCAGCCACCAGGGAAGCCCCTCTCTTTCTATACTATGTTTCAAATCACATGGCCTATTGGTAGCCTGATTTCTTGCTTAAAAGATGGTTTGCAAAAATAAGTGCTTTTTAAAAAAATTTTTTGTTATGTTGTTATTTCGGATTTTCTCCCCAATCACCACCAAACTAATTTTACCTGAATTTTCTTTTCTGGACTGATTTATTTTTACTTTAATCAGCTTTTTGTGCATGTGTGCTAAGTCACTTCAGTCATGTCCAACTCTTTGCAACCCCATGGACTATAGCCCGCCAGGTTCATTTGTCCAAGGGATTCTCCAGGCAGGAATACTGGAGTGGGTTGCCATGCCCTCCTTCAGGGGATCTTCCCAACCCAGAGATTGAACCTGCGTCTCTTATGTCTCCTGCACTGGCAGGTGGGTTCTTTACTACTAGCGTCACCTGGGAAGCTGTTATCAGCTTTCTTCTTGTTCAGCTGACCAACTGTGTTGACTCTTTATAACCCCAGGGGCTGAAGCACACCAGCCTCCCTGTCCCTCACCATCTCCTGAAGTTTGCCCAAACTCAGGTCCATTGCATCGGTGATGCCATCCAGCCGTCTCACCCACTGTCTTCCTCTTCTCCTTCTGCCCTCAGTCTTTCCCAGTGAAAAAGGGAATTTTCCAATAAGTTGGCTGTTTGCATCAGGTGGCCAAAGTACTGGACTTCAGCATCAGCTTTATCCAGGCCATCACCACTGTCATTTATGCTAAGTTGTGTCCAACTCTTCACCACGCTGTGGACTGTGGCCCACCAGGCTCCTGTGTCCATGGGGTTTTCCAGGCAAGATTACTGGAGTGGGCTGCCATTTCCTTCTCCAATAATCAGCTTTCCTGAGGTATGATTTACATGCAACAAAATTCACCAGTTTTATATAGAATTCGATGAGTCCTGACATATTTCATACAGTCATGTAACAACCAAGGGAACATTTCATGCAAAGATGAGCACAATAAAGGACAGAAATGGTATGGACCTAACAGAAGAAGATATTAAGAAGAGATGGCAGCAATACAAAGAAGAACTGTACAAAAAAGATCTTCATGACCCAGATAACCACGATGGTGTGATCACTCACCTAGAGCCAGACATCCTGGAATGTGAAGTCAAGTGGGTCTTAAAATGCATCACTACGAACAAAGCTAGTGGAGGGGATGGAATTCTAGTTGAGCTATTTAAAATGCTAAAAGATGATGCTGTGAAAGTGCTGCACTCAATATGCCAGGAAATTTGGAAAACTCAGCAGTGGACACAGAACTGGAAAAGGTCAGTTATCATTCCAATCACAAAGAAAGGCAATTCCAAAGAATGTTCAAACTACTGCACAATTGCACTCATCTCACATGCTAGCAAAGTAATGCTCAAAATTCTCCAAGCCAGGCTTCAACAGTACATGAACTGTGAACTTTCAGATGTTCAAGCTGGATTTAGAAAAGGCAGAGGAACCAGAATCAAATTGTCAACATCTGCTGGATCATCAAAAAAGCAGGAGAGTTCTTTGAAAACATCTATTTCTGCTTTATTGACTATGCCAAAACCTTTGACTGTGTGGATCACAACAAACTGTGGAAAATCCTTAAAGAGATGGGACTACCAGACCACCTGACCTGCTTCCTGAGAAATCTGTATGCAGGTCAAGAAGCAACAGAACTGGACATGGAACAACAGACTGGTTCCAAATCGGGAAAGGAGTATGTCAAGACTGTATCTTGTCACCCTGCTTATTTAACTTATATGCAGAGTAAATCATGTGAAATGCCAGACTGTATGAAGCACAAGTTGGAATCAAGATTGCCAGGAAAAATATCAATAAACTCAGATATGCAGATGACACACCCTTATGGCAGAAAGTGAAGAACTAAAGAGCATCTTGATGAAAGTGAAAGAGGAGAGTGAAAAAGTTGGCTTAAAGCTCAACATTCAGAAAACTAAGATCATGGCATCTGGTCCCATCACTTCATGGCAAACAGATGGGGAAACAATGGAAACAGTGAGAGACTTTATTTTGGGGGGCTCCAAAATCACTGCAGATGGTGACTGCAGCCGTGAAATTAAAAGAAGCTTGCTCTTTGGAAGAAAAGCTATGACCAACCTAGACAGCATATCAAAAAGCAGAGATATTACTTTGCCAACAAAGTCCATCTAGTCAAAGCTATGGTTTTTCCAGTAGTCATGTGTGAATGTGAGAGTTGGACTATAAAGAAAGCTGAATGCTGAAGAATTGATGCTTTTGAACTGTGGTATTGGAGAAGACTCTTGAGAGTCCTTTGGACTGCTAGGAGATTCAACCAGTCCATCCTAAAGGAAATCAATCTTGAATATTCACTGGAAGGACTGATGCTGAAGCTGAAATTCCAATAATTTGGCCTACTGATGTGAAGAGCTGACTCATTTGAAAAGACCCTGATGCTGGGAAAGATTGGAGGCAGGAGGAGGAGGGGACGACAAAAGATGAGATAGTTGGATGGCATCACTGATGTGATGGGCAGGAGTTTGAGTAGGCTCCGGGAGCTGGTGATGGACAGGGAAGCCGTGGGGTCCATGGGGTCACAGAGTCAGACACGACTGAGCGACTGAACTGGACTGAACTGACTGAACAACCAACAACAACCATCATGATATAGAATCTTTATGTCACCCTAAAAGCTCTTTCATGCTTTTTCCCAATCCTCTCTAGGCTGATTTTTAAGAAATTCTGGTAGAAGATTACTGGCTTTCCTATGGGAAAATATAATGTGTTCTGTGAAATTGCGGGGCAGAGAGGGCAGATTTTCCCACTGTGAGGACACCTGCCTTATCCTCCATCTGCAGCATGCCTTCCCTCCTCCAAACTCGGAATTTTCTGTTGGTCTCCACATCTATTTATTTGGACCCAAACTGTGCCAAATACCATCTCTATTCCTCTATGAATTTTCCAGGGCTGTTGTGACAAAGTATTAATTCCATAGACTCGGGGGCTTAAATAGTAGATGTTTACTGTCCCCCAGTCTTGGCAGCAACACGACCCAGATCAAGGTGTGGGCAGGGTTGGCTCCCTTTGAGGCTGGGAAGGGGGATCTGTTCCCTCTGCTCCCAGCTTCTGGTGGTCATTGGCACCCCCCATCTTCATTTTCATGTGGTCTGTTCCCTGTGTGTGTATCTGTGTCCAAATTTTCCCTTTCTTTAAGGACGCCAGTCACATAGAATTAAAGCTGCCGCATGTGTGCTAAGTCACTTCGGTCACGTTTGGTTCTTTGAGGCCCCACAGGGTGTCGTTCGACAGGCTCCTCTGTCTGTGGGATTCTCCAGGCAGGAGTGCTGGAGTCAGTTGCCATGCCCTTTGCACGCAGTCTTCTCAACCCAGTGACTTAACCCGCATCTCTTAGGTCTCCTGCATCGGCAGGAGGGTTCTTTACCGCTAGCACCGCCTGGGGCCTACACCAATGACCTCAACAGATTACATCTGCAACAAACCTGACCCAAAATAAAAGTTCACTTTCTGAGGAACTAGGGGCTAGGACTTCAACATGTGGGTGTGGGGGTGGGGACACAATTCACCCCATCAGTAACACTTTTCATCACCCAAGTGCCACACGAGGGTACACAGTATGTAGGTCCCACTGTCTTCTCAGATGAAGAGCAGGCTTCTGCAGAGTCTGAAGCTGTAAACACTTAGGAGACTGGTGGGAACACACATTCTGGATCCCAACTCCAGGGGGTGTGATTCACTGGTCCTGCATCAGGGCCCAGGGATCTGCGTATTTTTTAACCAACCTCTCAGTTTTCTGATACAGGTGGTCCCTACACATGAGGAATCCTGGTATGGGCTAGGTGGGGTGGGCTTCCTTACAGAAGGCCTTGGGCCCTGGCTGCCTAAGGGACACTCAAGGGAGCGGGCAGAGGCTAAGTAGAGTATTTAAATGCAGTGGGTGTTGGGGCTACCCTGTCTGGAAGTGAGGATGTCTTGCAGGGAGGTAGTCCTCTGGTTAGAAGTACAGAAGGGCTGAAAATACACCGTGGCCTAAAGTTCAAGCTATCCATTTTGGGGGGCTGCTCTCTCCCCTTGAAGACCGCTCCCCCCACTTCGCAGTCAGCAGAGCTCTCCAGGGCTGCAGCCACGCTGTGTGAGCCGTCAGAGGTGGGGAGACAGTGGGCGTGCAGGGCCCCCTCCTTGCTCTCTCAGCATCCTCAGGAGGCTCCTGAAACTCAGGACTTTCCCTGATCCCCTTTGTTGAGATGGCCCATCTCCGTTCTTACAGCCCGATTTGTTCAGTTTCTTTCTTTCTTTTAGTTTCCTGACTCCGTAATTGAGTGATGGCTCAGCGTCACTGGACTGGGAGTCTGGAGCCTCAGACCAAGAGTGTCTGAGGACCCACGTGACTGCTGCTGTGCCTTCTTTCCCCCTCTAGCACCTGCCCTGGGTCCAGACACTTTTTAGATGCCCTCGGATGTGTGTGGGATGAGTGACCGGCTCAGTGGAAGCTGGTCCCACCTGTGTGGGGATAGGAACAGTGGCCGTGGAGATTATGTGAGTGTGTTAGCCTCTCAGTCCTGTCTGACTCTGCGATCCCTGAGGACTGTAGCCCGCCAGGCTCCTCTGTCCATGGAATTTTCCAGGCAAGTATACTGGAGTGGGTAGCCAATTCCTTCTCCAGGGGATCTTCTCAACCCAGGGATTGAACCCGGGTCTCTTGCATTGCAGGTGAATTCTTTGCCATCTGAGCCCCCCCAGGGAGGCCCATGACAAGTCTTTAAACCATCCCAGGGGAGCCCCAGTCCATGCCAAGGCTGCAAGCCAGCATCCCCAGGATGGGTGAACCACTCAGGGCTGGGACTCAAGGACAGTTATTCTGAGGCTGCTTCTGTGGGTTTCCCTGCTGCCCTTTCTTGCTCAGCTTACAAGGTGTGGGTATGAGGGGCCTTTCTTCAGTACTGACCCTCAGGGAACTGGAGATTTTCTTTGTTGGAGATGTGGTCTGGGGAACTTGAGGGCTTTCTGGGACCTGGTGTGTTATGGACTTGGGAGCGAGTCTGTGGGACATGAGGAAAGAGAGAGGGGTGAGGGGGCGGGTGGGGGAGGACGCAGTGGCCAGAGCACACTTCTCTTCTTGGGCAGCTTCGCTGAGTTGAAATTCCCTTAGCAAGATAGGAGCTTGAGCCAGTCCTAGAGGGATGACCTCCTGCTCCTCCATGTACTTTTGTACTCACTTGAATCTTAGGGTCAGTGGGCGCTCCTGGCCCCTCTAACTGAGCTCATCCCAAGGGAGTGCCCCAAATAAGTACCAGGGAAACACCCTCTTCCTGAAGAGCCTGGCAGCACAGGGTATCTCCAAGTTTTTGGCTCCAAATGTGGGAGCGGTGAGTTTTAAAGTTGCTCAGAAACCTGTAATTGGAAAACCAGTAAATCCTTGAATCTCTCTGGACTATCAAATGGAAAGATCCTAATTTAAGAAATAAAAATTTTTGTCATTTATTTTTAATAGTTGGAGGCTAATTTCTTTACAATATTGTAGTGGTTTTTGCCATACATTGACATGAATCAGCCATGGATTTACATGTGTTCCCCATCCTGATTCCTCCTCCTGCCTCCCTCCCCATCCCATCCCTCTGGGTCTTCTCAGTGCACCAGCCTTGAGCACTTGTCTCATGCATCTAACCTGGGCTGGCGATCTGTTTCACCCTTGATAGTATACTTGTTTCAATGCTATTCTCTCAGAACATCCCACCCTCACCTTCTCCCACAGAGTCCAAAACTCTGTTCTGTACATCTGCGTCTCTTTTTCTGTTTTGCATATAGGGTTATCATTACCATCTTTTAAAATTCCATATAAATGCGTTAGTATACTGTATTGGTGTTTATCTTTCTGGCTGACTTCACTCTGTATAATGGGCTCCAGTTTCATCCATCTCATTAGAACTGATTCAAATGAATTATTTTTAATGACTGAGTAATATTCCATGATGTATATGTACCACAGCTTCCTTATCCATTCGTCTGCTGATGGGCATCTAGGTTGCTTCCATGTCCTGGCTATTATAAACAGTGCTGCGATGAACACTGGGGTGCACGTGTCTCTTTCAGATCTGGTTTCCTCAGTGTGTATGCCCAGAAGTGGGATTGCTGGGTCATATGGCAGTTCTATTTCCAGTTTTTAAAGAAATCTCCACACTGTTCTCCATAGTGGCTGTACTAGTTTGCATTCCCACCAACAGTATAAGAGGGTTCCCTTTTCTCCACACCCTCTCCAGCATTTATTGCTTGTAGACTTTTGGATAACAGCCATCCTGACTGGCGTGTAATGGTACCTCATTGTGGTTTTGATTTGCATTTCTCTGATAATGAGTGATGTTGAGCATCTTTTCATGTGTTTGTTAGCCATCTGTATGTCTTCTTTGGAGAAATGTCTGTTTAGTTCTTTGGCCCATTTTTTGACTGGGTCATTTATTTTCCTGGAATTGAGCTGCAGGAGTTGCTTGTATATTTTTGAGATTAATCCTTTGTCTGTTGCTTCATTTGCTATTATTTTCTCCCATTCTGAAGGCTGTCTTTTCACCTTGCTTATAGTTTCGTTTGTTGTGCAAAAGCTTTTAAGTTTCATTAGGTTCCATTTGTTTATTTTTGCTTTTATTTCCAATATTCTGGGAGGTGGGTCATAGAGGATCCTGCTGTGATTTATGTTGGAGAGTGTTTTGCCTATGTTCTGCTCTAGGAGTTTTATAGTTTCTGGTCTTACATTTAGATCTTTAATTCATTTTGAGTTTATTTTTGAGTATGGTGTTAGAAAGTGTTCTAGTTTCATTCTTTCACAAGTGTTTGACCAGTTTTCCCAGCATCTTTTTTAAAGAGGTTGTCTTTTTTCCATTGTATAGCCTTGCCTCCTTTGTCGAAGATAAGGTGTCCATAGGTACGTGAATTTATCTCTGGGCTTTCTATTTTGTTCCATTGATCTATATAAGAAATAAAATTAAGAAACAATTCATGAAGGAGTTTAATAAACCAACACATATTTTAGAGTTATTGTCTGGTCAAGGGGTGCCTCCTCGTGGTCATTTGTGAATTCTCCCTGGCTGCACTTCAGGGCAAGGAGAATCCCAAGAATTCCCAGTTTAGGCCCAGTTCAGTGACTGTCTGTAGATTGTCTACTAGGCAAGAAAATAACTATGAAGGTTTTCTGGGTTAATTTTTGTCCCTGCAAAAGATACAATGAAAAACTAAGCCTGGTACCTGTGAATGGGACTTTATTTGAACACAGGGTCTTTGCAGGTATAGTTAAGATGTAGTTAAGAAGTGAGATCAGGTCTTTAGGGTGGACCTTTACTCCAGTAACACTGTGTCCTTAAAAGAAGAGTAGAGAGACACAGCGTAAGTTGGGGTCACGTGAGGATGGTGGCAGAGATTAGATGGTGCAAGTCACAGCCAGGGGACTTGTGGGCAAGACTGCCACCAACACCAGGATCTCGGGAGGGTGTGAAGCACATCTTCCCTCAGAGCTTCCAGGACGACTTTGCTGACGCCTTGAGTTTGGACTTCCAGCCTCTGGATCTGTGAGTGAATACCTTTCTACTGTTTTGAGCCATTCTGTTCATGCTACTTTGTTATGGCAGCCCCAGCAAACTAATACAGAGAGAGGCTGGGATTGGAATCAGAAGACCTGTTTTGAATTTCTGTTACCACTCACTACCTCTGTCACCTTGGACAAATCATTTCAGTCCCCCTGAGCATCAGTTTTTTGAACTACGAAATGGGAAAATGCAAGTATTTCCCTTACCCTAAGTTTCCTGTGAAGATGAAGTGTGACCATGCAATCTGTAAGCTTTAGAGTGTGATGCAAATGTTACATTGTTATGGAAGGGAAGCTGGGAGGTTGTGCAGTGCAGAGTCTAAGAGCTAGGCTCTGTGTATGGTCCATTTGCCTTGGTCCCTGTGCAGAAATATCATAAAGACAGGATTATTAAATGAGTCAAAGCAGTGATGCCCAGGAATGGAGTTGGAGGAAGCTAAAGGGATCTGTCATTTATTGCCCTGTGACGAATTAGACCAAAACTAGTGTCTTAATACAAGAAGTGTGTTGCTGCACACAGATTCTGTGACTTGGGAATCTGAAGCAATTTAACTAGACAGTTCTGGTTTGGGGTCTCCTGAGAGGCTGCAGCATCTGAAGTTCAGACGGGCTGGGGCTCGATGCCAGGGCGGCACCCTCACAGGACTGCTGATGGGAAGCCTCAGGCCCCTCACTACGTGGTCTCTGTAGGTCCCCGGAATGATTTCCTGACTTGGCACCTCAGCATGCTTCCCACCGCCCCTGCCTGCTTACCTCACCACCTTCTTCCCTTCCCAGTGGTTCTGACCTTAACAGGGCCGCAGACTTACTGAGATCTAGAGAGACCTAGGGACACTCTAGTGAAGCCCATGCATCCACAACACAGAATGTCCCAGAGAGAGCTTTGAGAGGCTCCAAGGTCCACAGAGAGCTCTGTGAAACACAAATCCTACTGGGTAACTTCCTGTTTAAAATCCTTCCATGACTCCCAGACCCCCGGGATAAAAACTCCTTCTTGGCCCAATCTGATTGCCAGTTACTTTTATTAATATCCGCAGCAATGCTAACATCACATTCACAGTCTTCTGTAGGTGGGGACTTCTCACACTCTTTCCCATCCTTCAAAGACCCCCACAAGAACTGAGTTTTATTCTTCCTGTTTTGGAGACAAGGAAAATGTTAGAGCCGAGATATGGCTCATCTAAAACCATATCTTGAAAAGAAGCCTATTTGGGTTGTATTGTCCATTACAAAAAAAAATCTGAGTTAAGGAGACAGAAACGAAGGTGGCTCCTCTGGCTGACTCATGTCCTATGGCTGACAGTGCTCTCTGCTGCAGGGTTCAGAGTCGGGGTCGCAGACATTCACTGTATGCCTGTCAGTTCCCCGTCTGTTCTGTTCCTAGGGCTGCAGCAGCGCGCCAAGCCATGGTCCTGCCCCCTGCAGCTCGCTTATATGTTGGAGGAGACAGAACATGAGGGAAATAACAAGTCAGTATGGAATGTGTCCTCTCTGGGAGAAGAGGGGGTAGTTCCACATGCTGGAGAGCGGGGGCTGTTGCCACCATCCTCCACGATGATAGAGGCTTGTGGGGCAGGGGCAGTGAAGTAATGGGAAGTAGATGGGTTCTGGGTGTATTTTGAAGGTAAAATCAACTGAATCTGCTGATAGATTAGATGTGAGAAGTGAGCAAACAGTGTCTCCAGGCAGTGGCCTGAACCATGGGGTAAACAACATTTCTATTATCTGAGAAAGAGAAGCAACTGGTTGGGGTGGGCAGGGAGAAGGGAGCAGGACTGGGGGTTCTAGCAATCAATCGCTGAGTGACAGACCATTCTGAACTCACTTCTGCTCACGAGCCTCCTGTGCGGGCAGAGCTCAGCGGGGACCTGGCGGGCGAGGTGGCTCGCATGCTAGCTGGGCCGGCCGGCCGAGGCTCCGTCCTCGCCTGCTGCTGACACCGGCTGTTGGGCAGAACCCCCACACCTAGCCTTTCTGCACCAGTGTTCTGTCCCTCCCCGCCGGGGGGCCAGGCTCCAGGGGTGAGACTCAGATGAGGTAGAAGGGTGTGGCATTTTATGCGCCAGCCCGAAGTCCCTTGGCTCATTCCTACTCTCCTCTATTGCTTGAGGGAGTCATAGAGGTCTGCCAAGCTCAAGGGCAGGGGACAGGCACCCTGGATCTCCATGGGGCGTGTCAGCATCACATTCTAGAGGAGTATTCGGGGTGGTGGATATCCTGTTGCCCTTTTTGGGAAATACATCCTGCCACAGGAGGAATGCAGAGATCAAGATCTGTCAAGTGTGAGTTGGGATGCTGTGCAAGCAGGTGGATTCAGGAGTCAAAAGAGGTCAGAGTCAGAGAAATAAAATGTGAGGCTGCTGTATACTGCTGGTATCACAGCTATCTGGGATGAGTGGAAAGGAAGGGGGTTATGAAGCCTGGCAATACTTACTGTGCCGTGAATGCATATATTCTCAGCGTCATGGGAGACGGTTTGTGGAGCCTGTGCAGCTGGGCTCGCTGCTGATATTAACGTGGATTTCAGCTCAGTTTCCGACTCTGCGTTTTAATCTCCCTCCCAGTGCCCCGGTGCCAGAGCCCCAGGATCAGATCTAACGCAGTGCCGTTTGTCCCCAGGAAACTAGCCTCTCTGCTGTGCTTTGGAAGTACCTTCAGGCTACCCCTGTGAAACAATAGCCATGAGTGTTTAGATTCTTATAAAACCTAAAATCTTCAAAAGGGCAATATTGAAAAATAAAGAAATGAATTATTCCACTGTTGAGCAGCTTCATGTCAGAGTAAGAAAGAACAAGAAATTATGATGGTTAAAGTACTCAGTTGAGATTAAAAAGATGAACAAAGAAATGAGATAAGAATGCCATTTTTCATCCTTAAGAGATCAGATGATGCTTAGGAGCAAGGCTCTAGTAAAGCATCAGGAGATCTCTATTTTATGATCAGACTACACAAGCTTCCTGCAAGGAGATCCAACCAGTTCATCCTAAAGGAAATAAGTCCTGGGTGTTCACTGGAAGGACTGATGCTGAAACTGAAACTCCAATACTTTGGCCACCTCATGCGAAGAGTTGACTCAATTGGAAAAGACCCTGATGCTGGGAGGGATTGGGGACAGGAGGAGAAGGGGACGACAGAGGATGAGATGGTTGAATGGCATCACCAACTCGGTGGGCATGAGTTTGAGTAAACTCTGGGAGTTGGTGATGGACAGGGAGGCCTGGCATGCTGCGATTCATGGGGTCGCAAAGAGTTGGACACGACTGAGTGACTGAACTGAACTGAACTGACACAAGCTTCCTAGCATTATGCATAAAATATTCCATAATCTGACCCTTCTCTTTCCCATCTCGTTTGATAGCAACCCCCATTAAGCCCCATTATATTCTGGTTACTCCACTCAGATCCCCCAAACCTCCACCTCTGCTCACCTCTCCAGGGCTTTGCTCCCCTTTTTTATTTCTGGCATACTCCTACACATCCTTCAGAGTTCATCTTAAATGTCCCCTGCCCTGTAAATAGGTGTCCCTATAGTCTTTGGTAGTCCTGTAAATGCTTGTCCCAAGCAGCATCAGTCCCTTCGGGGCTGTAACCCCGGGTACTCTTTTCAGCACCTTGGCACCCAGCAAAGCTGGGCCCAGAACAGTTAAATCACTGTACGTTTTGCTTTTGGAATGGATACTCTGAAACTTTAACACTGCACTCTGGCACAGAAAAGCAGTTTGTTTCCGCTCCCTTCTCTTGGTCTTCCGTCTAGACTTGCCTGCGTGGCTGCTGAGGGAGGCCTGGCCCTACTGCTGAGCTTCCTCACCCACTCATAGGGCAGCCCCACGGCCTAGACCTGAGGACAGTGTTGTCCCCAAACTCAGCTTCGTTTCTGCCTGCTTCATAGGTGTTGGGGAGTGAACCCTACAAACTCGCCAATTTCCAAGTCATCGGGAGGCTGGCTCTTACCCTGAGCTGCCATAGCCCAGAGTCTGTTGGCTTCTGTTCATAAAACCTGAACTCTGGACAATCAATGGGCTTAACAAATCACTTTGATCAATTAGATTCATGAGCTACAGACACTGGAGAAGCTTGACGGGGACTTCCCCGGTGGTCCAGCAGTTAAGAATCTGCCTGTCAGTGCGGGGAACACAAGTTCGACCCCTGGTCCAGGAAGATCCCATGTGACATGGGACAATTAAGCCAGAGAGTTACAACTGGAGAGCAGCAACTTTAGGCCCAGCACAGCCAAAAATAAAAATAATAAAGTAAACACATAAATAACAGTAAAGTCAAGACTTTTGAGGAAAAAGGGCAGAGGGATATATTTGAAGTATCTTGTGAAAACGGCATGGCTATAAGAACACATGACTTTATACATAGCTCTGATATTTTTATTTATTTAGATTAAGAATGTTGTGTTTAATTTCTGTTGCACAGCAAACTGATTTGGTTTTATATATGTATATACATATATATATTGTTTTTCATGTTCTTTTCCATTATGGATTATCACAGGATGTTGAGTCTAGTGTCGTGTGCTATATTACTATATATAGTATAGTATATACTTTGAGTTTCATCTGCTGACTCCAAACTCCCAATCCTCTCCTCCCTCAACGCCCTCCCCCCGGCAACCGCAAGTCCATTCTCTTTGTCTATAAGTCTATTTCCATTTCACAGGTACGTCCATTTGTGTTGTTTTGGATTCCACGTGTCAGTGATATCACACGATGCTTGTCTCTCTAGCCTGACTGCCCTGGGTCTGAAGGCCCCCTGAGACAGCCGCCTCGGTGGGGTCCTGTGATGTCCCCCTCAGCGCCTCCGGGTGTCTCCGTGGGGCCTGGCAGAGCTGACCACCCCGTACCCAGGGGCAGTGAACCTGCGGATTCCCCCGTCACGCAGTGTGAACTCACTTAACGGTCGCCGAGCCAGTAGCAAGAGGTGGAATCTCTGAGGGCAGCGCTCCTCCAGGAACCATTGTTGGCTGGCACTGAACAAGCCCCAGTTGCCAGAAGAGGCAATTGGGCATTTCCCTGTTTATTCGTGTGTCAGCTGCCAAAAACTGCTAATAAGTCAGTGTTTTGGAACCTGGCGTGTATTTCCTAGAAACGATGTCGTGTGTGGTGGTGAGGTGGCAGCCAGCTCAGTTACACGGATTCAGCTCTTAGGGACCTCACCTGTTAATCCTGCAAAGACTGGCCAGTCGTCTGGGAGCGTTCGTGTGTGTGTGTGTGTGTGTGTGTGTGTGTGTGTGTGTGTGTGTATGTGTGTGTGGGGAGGGTCAGGAGACATTGACGGGATCTCACTCCTTCTCCCCCAGGAGCCCAGGAGTGTCACAAGCTCCCTACCCTCTCGCCAACACCCATCACAGAGGCTGGCTGTGCTTTCGAGGCTGGAGAAGCCCAGGGGCAGGAGGAAGTGGGTGGGTGGGAGCCAGTGTGGGGTGGGCTCCTTCCTGCCCGGGAGCCACGAGGCTGCATCCAGTTCTCAGCTGACTCCTCTCTATTATTGAACATAATAATGTTTATTGTTCTTCTTAATCCAGTAGACATGGGAGTTCATTTTAGAAAACTTACAAAGCATAGATAAACAGAAGGAAGGACATTTAAACATCCCATATTCTCACCAATTTGGTGTACAGACTTTGAGTGTTTCTGTTCATGTGTCTATGCATAGATTTATGTATATGTTCAATACACTTTGCAAATGATATATTGTGAATATGTTTTTGTGTCATTTTTTTCCCGCAGCATTTCAAAATGGATACATGCACCATAATTTATTTTATCGGCCTCCTGTGGTTGGTCTATTAGGTTTGCTACCAAGATTAACCCTGTGCTTTGCATGGATCCACTATCATTTCCCTGGATGATTCGAAAAGAAGACAAGGTGTGTATGTGAGTTCAGGCGTTCAGTGAGTACCAAGGCGCCTCTGCCCACTTCCCTCCCCTTGTGAGTGAGGAGGCTTATCTCCACCTTTCCTCCACGTCATGTCAAAACATTTACACACTCTTTACTAAATTGATAAGCAAAACATTGTGCTGGGTTTTGAGTTTGTTTCTTTTTTGAGTATTGATTAGCTTGCACATTATTATATGTTTATTAGCCCTTTTGTGAATCACTTCTTTCTTTAAATCAAAACACCGGTGTCCTTGGATTGTTATGGCCCTTTGGAACAGAAGTGGGTGGATCCAGTTTTTATTACACTTTGAAATGTAAGTACAGGCAAACCTTCCCAGGGTAGTGAATTGTCTGTCTAACTCCCTAGGCCTTTTTGTTCTTTTTTCACATTTTTATTGGAGGGTAGTTGATTCATAATGTTGGGTTACTTTCTGCTGTAAAGCAAAGTGAATCAGTTTATGCATCTATATTGATATATATCCACTGGTTTTAAGATTCTGTTCCCACATAGGTCATTGCAGAGTAGCGAGTGGAGTTCCCTGTGCTATACAATAGGCCCTTATTAAGTCCACATTTTATATATAGTAGTGTGACTCCCAAGTCCTTTCAGCACCCTTCATCCTCTGACCCCAGCTGCCTTGCCTGCATGACCCCCAGGGTGTCCAGCACATTTCCCTGCAGCACCCGCAGGGGCCTGTACTGAGGTACTTTGCCTTTTTGGAACTTTGAGCTTTTCAGGAAAAGGAATGGAGGATAAAGTTGGACCAGTGAAACAGCAGGGAATCATGAATGGCTTTAAAGCCAAAGGGATGGAACTGTCCATCTGCTGAAGAGACGTCTGGGTTCTGCCCAGTTACTGGCCTCACAGACAGACTTGCCGTGAGCACCTGGGTGTTTGGCAGACAAGCGTTGTGTTGGGTTACCTGGAAGTGGAATTACTGGGCTAGAGTGCAGGTGTGTGTTCAGCTTTAGTAGATAATGTTAAACAGTTTTTAAAAGATTCAGTTTAACCACTGACCAAGTGGTGTCTCAGAGTTCAGCTGCTTTAGACTTTTACTGACATTTGGTATTTTCAGTCCTCTATTTTTAATCACTCTGGTAGGTTCTATATTTCTTTCAACAAGCTAGATTGCTGCCACATATTATATTTTTACTTTTCTGTTCTTATTTAGTTTAGTTTTAAAATAGATTTTAACCTTACTAATCTATAGATATTAGATTTTATAGAAACACTGTACAGGATTTTATACAACATTACCTAGTAAAAAATTCTTGGTATAGTCCCTTTATGATGATTTCACCCTTCTCTGTACTCCTCTTCATGTATATCCTGCACATTTATTTTTGACAATGTGTTTTTACCACTTCTCATTCATCCTATGAAGTGGTATCCAATATGTCACTCCTAAGTTTTGTTTTATCCTGCCCTATTTAAGACATGGCATAAATATTAAGCTGAAATAAATTCAGCATGGTTTGTTCTTTATTTTGCCTTCAGGATCTTTGTTCCTCAACCAGGGATTGAACCCATGCCCCCTGCATTTAGAACGTGGTGTCTTAACCACTGGACTGCCAGGGAAGACCCTCTTCTTAAACCTTCTTTTTCCCCAAGTTACAGGGTGAAGACTGACTTGGGTTTGTATCTTGGCCACACAATTTACTAGCTGTGTGACCTTGGGTGAGTGACTTAACCTCTCAGAACTTTGGGTTCCCTATCTGTAGAGTAGGAGTAACAAAATCCCTTCCTTAGGATTGTTGGGATGGTAAATGAGGTGGCGTATGTAAAGTGTCCCGCATGTATGACGTATTCCATCAGTCTTAGTTTCCTTCTGTGCTGGAAGCAAAGGCATCAGGTGCCTCTTTGCTACATTTGCCTCAGAGATACACAGAGCCACTAAAGTGGGCACGACTGTACTTCTCTGCTAACTGTAACTTGCTGGCTGGCAAGAAACACAAACTGCCAAGCATCACCCTGACTTCATTTTACTCTTGGTTTACCCTGCACACAGGGTAAATCCAAACACCCTGTGCGACATTCCTGATCTTGCTCCAGGACAGAAATAATTCAATATAAACTTTATCTTTTGATGCACAAAATGCCACCAGACAAAATAGCATTCTTATAGTTGTGATTCTGAGAGCCTTCCGCAGATCTGTGGGTTAGAAAACTGCCCCCCTTTTCTGCCACATCTGACACATTCCCTCAGCACTTGACATTTACATTGACCTTCTAGAGCACTGGGCTTCTGGCTCCCAGTTCAGCTAGAATTTGCCAAGCAGCCTGGAGCAGGGACCACTTTATATTCTGGGGCCAACTTCATTCCAGCCAGAGATCCTTTTCTTCTGCCAAGTGAAAGTGATAGCATCCATCCATTTGACACTAATCCTACTTTTTGGTGTAAAGACCTTAAAAAAGGTCGACAGAGCCATGGGGATGAAACACTCGGGATACTTTAAAATGCTGGCGACCACAAGAAAAGGCAGCTGGTGCTTCGTAGGTGGCTTGAAAATTCTCAGCGCTTCTGTTTTGTCTTTGTCTCTTTCCCACCAAGATGCACACACACAAGGGACTGACATCAAGAAGGCAGCAGCTTGCTTAGTAAGGAGAAGTCATTATCCATCAGTTTCAAATACTGATTCTTTCCCCCTCAGGTTAAGCTCCAGTGCCATTGGGAACATGCAACAGTAATGGCGACTAGGATTTATGGTGTCTTTTTGGAGACAATCTAGGAACTCACCCACAATGCTGTGAGCCTGCTGGACAGGCCTCGAGAAGGCTCATCTCTCAGTCCTAGGGCAGGGCATTCATGGTCTCTGCCATCATGACTGTCTTGTGGGTTTCCAAACCCATTGTCTCCCCTGAGATCCAGGGCCAGGTCTCCAAATGTAGGAGCTGTGTCCCTGGGGAGGTTCATTAGAACACCCCATATGAGACGTGGAGAAAAGGAAATCCTCCTATACTGCTGGTGGTAAGGTAAATTAGTGCAGCCATTATGGAGAACAGTGTGGAGGTGCCTTAAAAAACTAAAATAGAGCTATTCTATCATCCTGCCATCCCACTCCTGGGTATATATCCATAAAAAATGAAAACATTCAAAAGGATACATGCACCCCATGTTCATAGCAGCACTGTTTATAGTAGCCAAGACTTGGAAGCAAACTAATTGTCTGTTGATGGAGGAATGGACAGAGGAATAAAGAAGAGGTGGTACATATGCATAATGGAGTAGTATTACTGAACCACAGACAAGAATGAAATAATGCCATTTATAGCAATGTGGATGCACCTAGAGCTTACCCTATTAAGTAAGGCAGAGAAAGACAAATGTGATTTATCACTCACATGTGGAATCTAAACTCTGATACATGAACTCGTTTGCAAACCAGAAATAGACTCACAAACATAGGAAACAAACATGGTTACCAACAGAGGGAGGTGGAGAAATACAAACTAGGAGTGAGGGATCAGCAGATACAAGCTTCTACAAGAAGATACAAGCTTCCATAAAATAGATAACCAACAAATTTCTCCTGTAGCACAGGGAAGGATACTGACTATCTTGTCAGATAAATTATAATGGAAAAAAATCTGAAAAAGAATTACGTATTACTGAACCACTTTGTTGTATACCAGAAACTAACGCAATATTGTAAATCAACCATAATTCAATAAAACAAACAACATCCCCACACGAATTAATCATCTCACTTGTCTTGCTGGCCCCTCCTCACTCCTCTTGTTTCTGTTAATGGTCCCATCACCTTCTTGGGCCATTCCTTCCACACTGCTCAGAAAGGTCTGGTTCATTAATTTAGGTGAAGTGCTTTTGTAACAGAAACTGCAGGTGACCCCTCAGCAGCCATCTGTCCCTTGTTTCACGGTTATGGAACTTTCACCGAGGCTGCCCATGACACCGACTCCATCTCCCAGGCTGTCTGCCCCTGGGTGTGGCAACACATTGGGTCTGGCCAAAGGGCTGTGAAACTTGTAGGTGCAACTTGTAGGTCATTTCCTTAAAAGGATATGGTGTTCTCTTCTTCCACACCTTCCGCCATCCTGCTGCTGAGACCATGGAGGCTGGAGCAAGCCAGTTCGGGGAACACAAAGAAGAGAATACCACAGGGACAGTGGAGCCACTGGGGAAGGGGGAGCTGGTCTGCGATGCAGGCAACCGTGGGCCATCACATGTGGACGATTCAGTTCAGTTCAGTCCCTCACTTGTGTTCGACTCTGTGACCCCATGAATCGCAGCATGCCAGGCTTCCCTGTCCATCACCAATACCCAGAGCCTACTCAAAACTCATGTTCATTGAGTTGGTGGTGCCATCCAACCGTCTCATCCTCTGTCTTCCCTTCTCCTCCTGCCCCCAATCTTTCCCAGAATCAGGGTCTTTTCCAACGAGTCAGCTCTTCCGATCAGGTGGTCAAAGTACTGGAGTTTCAGCTTCAGCATCAGTCCTTCCAATGAATATTCAGGACTGATTTCCTTTAGGATGGACTGGTTGGATCTCCTAGCAATTCAAGGGACTCTCAAGAGTATTCTCCAACAACACAGTTCAAAAGCATCAATACTTTGGTGCTCAGCTTTCTTTATAGTCCAACTCTCCATCCACGCATGACTACTGGAAAAACCATAGCTTTGACTAGACAGACATTAGTTGGAAAAGTAATGTCTCTGCTTTTTAATATGCTGTCTAGGTTGGTCATAGCTTTTCTTCCAAAGAGCAAGTGTCTTTTAATTTCATGGCTGCAGTCACCATTTGCAGTGATTTTGAAGCCCCCCAAAATAAAGTCTCTCACTGTTTCCATTGTTTCCCTATCTGTTTGTCATGAAGTGATGGGACCAGATGCCATGATCTTAGTTTTCTGAATGTTGGGCTTTAAGCCAACTTTTTCACTCTCCTCTTTCACTTTCATCAAGAGACTCTTTAGTTCTTCTTCACTTTCTGCCATAAGAGTGGTGTCATCTGCATATCTGAGTTTATTGATATTTTCCCTGGCAATCTTGATTCCAGCTTGTGCTTTATCCAGCCTAGCGTTTCACATGATGTACTCTGCATATAAGTTAAATAAGATACAGCCTTGACGTACTCCTTTTCCTATTTGGAACCAGTCTGTTGTTCCATGTCCAGTTCTAACTGTTGCTTCCTGACCTGCATATAGATTTCTCAGGAGGCAGGTCAGGTGGTCTGGTATTCCCATCTCTTTCAGAATTTTCCACAGTTTGTTGTGATCCACACAGTCAAGGGCTTTGGCATAGTCAATAAAGCAGATGTTTTTCTGGAACTCTCTTGCTTTCTCAATGATCCAATGGATGTTGACAATTTGATCTCTGGTTCCTCTGCCTTTTCTAAATCCAG
Source organism: Muntiacus reevesi (assembly GCF_963930625.1). Lineage (NCBI taxonomy): Eukaryota > Metazoa > Chordata > Mammalia > Artiodactyla > Cervidae > Muntiacus > Muntiacus reevesi. The sequence goes on along the minus strand of NC_089250.1, from coordinate 91,673,449 downwards.
CTTGAACCTCTGAAAGTTCATGGTTCACATACTGTTGAAGCCTGGCTTGGAGAATTTGGAGCATTATTTTACTAGCATGTGAGATGAGTGCAATTGTGCAGTAGTTTGAACATTCTTTGGCATTGCCTTTCTTTGGGATTGGAATGAAAACTGACTTTTCCAGTCCTGTGTCCACTGCTGAGTTTTCCAAATTTGCTGGCATATTGAGTGCAGCACTTTCACAGCATCATCTTTTAGGATTTGAAATAGCTTAGCTGGAATTCCATCCCCTCCACTAGCTTTGTTCCTAGTGATGCTTTGTAAGGCCCACTTGACTTCGCATTCCGGATGTCTGACTCTAGGTGAGAGATCACACCATTGTGGTTATCTGGGTCATGAAGATCTTTTTCGTATAGTTCTTCTGTGTATTGTTGCCACCTCTTCTTAATATTCTTCTGTTAGGTCCATACCATTTCTGTCCTTTATTGTGCCTGTCTTTGCATGAAATGTGGATGATTACAGGAGAGATAAATCCATGTCTACCTGTAGTTCTGATGTTTGGGGTCTCTGTGAGAACACTTGAAACTTCTTCTAATGAAAACAGCCCCAAGGGGCCTCAGAGCTTAATCCACTGGCAGGAGCAGATTCCAATGTGCAGGTAGAGTTTGGATGTGACAGTGGTGGCAGCCAGAGAAGCTTCGATGGAAGGTTCTACCCAGTTATTTGGAAACAGAGCCCAGTATGTGCATATGCCTCCCTCCCCTCTGCCTGATGTGGTCACCTGGACCCGGAGCCTTGCCCTTTGCGATGTGGAGCAGCTGTTACCTTGCCTGCTTCTTCCTGTCTCTGTGGTCCTCAGGACGTGGGGTCTGGGAGCTTCCTAGAGACTTTCTGTTTTTCTTCTGTCTTCTATCCTGTCTATTCTTTGATACCAGATGAATCTGTAAAACATTGATTTCAATATCTTGATTCTCCTCCATAAGAGCCCAATGACTCCCATATGACTGATGACCTTGTCCTCTCTGTCCTTCTTAAGGGAAAGTTCCCCACCTGCTGGGTGGATCATGTGTCTTCAGAAAGCAGTAGGTTTTGTGTGCACTTCCCATCTCAGCCCACTTTTTTAGGTGCCCCTGACAGCTATGCCTTTGCCTTTTCTTGTCCCAAATCATCTCAATCCTCCTGCAAAAAGGCCAAGACCCCTGCCCACTCTGCCCTCTGCTTTGTCTGGGGTTTGCCAGCAGCTGCTCTTTCCATTGCTCTTGATATGATGTGTCTCTTACTCTTTTCAATAGCTCATAGAGTTTTGCAGTTTGTCATGTGTTTTTCCCCAGCTGGAATATAAATTCGGAGTCCTAATCAGAGCCCCATTTTACAATGCCCCCTCAATTACCACTTTGATAATAAGAGAATAAAACTCTAAATTGCCCAGGTGCTTTCTCTGAGCAGCGCGTGTTGGTGGTGTCAGCAGCCACTATACCCTTTGAAGGAAGTCCCAACCCTAGCCTCCTGTTTGGAGGAAACAGTGACGGGACAGCCCACCAACCACAATGCAAGTTGAGGAGTCTCCTGGCCTCCTGAGCATCTCCCTTGAGTCGAATCAACAGATCACAGTGCATCTCTGGCATCCCTGTGTCAGAAACAGAATCTCTTGTGTCATAAGAAGCAGGACAGGAAAGGCTCCATGGGCATCTCTGGATGATTTAGATTTCTTTTCTTTTTTTGAAAGTGAACTTTATTTATTTTTTTTAATTATTTTTATTTTTTTGGGTTTTGTCATACATTGATATGCATCAGCCATGGAGTTACATGTATTCCCCATCCCGATCCCCCTCCCACCTCCCTCTCCACTCGATTCCTCTGGGTCTTCCCAGTGCACCAGGCCCGAGCACTTGTCTCATGGATCCAACCTGGGCTGGTGATCTGTTTCACTATAGATAATATACATGCTGTTCTCTCGAAACATCCCACCCTTGCCTTCTCCCACAGAGTCCAAAAGTCTGTTCTGTACATCTGTGTCTCTTTTTCTGTTTTGCATATAGGGTTATCATTACCATCTTTCTAAATTCCATATATATGTGTTAGTATGCTGTAATGTTCTTTATCTTTCTGACTTATTTCACTCTGTATAATAGGCTCCAGTTTCATCCATCTCATTAGAACTGATTCAAATGAATTCTTTTTAACGGCTGAGTAATATTCCATGGGATTTAGATTTCTAAGGCTGGATTTCTTTTTCCAGGAGAGCCAAGATCATCTCAGAGACAACCTCTAATTCTGAACTCATCAGCAACACAGAGTGGGAGCATAAGAAACACCTACTTGCTGCCTGATAATTGCATGGCTCCCCCTGGTGTTAGCTGGGGAGTTCAGATCTGATCTCAGAGAAGAAGTCATCCACCCATTTCTCTTTTCCTTGTCACTTTGCTGCCTCAAACTTTCCTACAGCTCTGGCTAACCTGGTTTTCATTTGCTGCCTAATTTCTGTTTCTACTTGCTTCTACAGCTACCATATGGAGAGTGAGCTATTGTGGCCTCCCCCTCAAAAAAATAGAAAGGTTTTCTTGTGTGCTGTGTTTTTTAATTTCTTTTTTTGTTTTACTGCAAGAGGCAGTGGACTTCAAAGGTTTGGTTTGGCCCTGAAAGTTGGGTGGGCACTCAGAATTTCCTCCAGCCCAGTAGGATAGAAGAGGTTTGGCAGAATTTGTTTAAAGAAAGAAGTTAGCCAGCCTAGTGCTTTAGCATTTGCTCTGTTGACAGTAGCAGGTGTTTGCTTTGAAGCTTAGCAATAATACAAGGTAAGTGTGAGCTGTTAGGTCAATCAGTTTTTTTCTGGCTTATACATACATACATATATATATATATATATACATATATGTATATATATATTTTTTCTGTTTAGGAAGCATCTAGTCAGTGAAAAGAGAGTCTGGCTCTGATGATGATCTGAGTAAACAGAGGCCCAAGAGGACCTGGGGTGTGGCTTGGAGCAGATGGGAGGGGGAGTGCAGTGCAGCAAGCCCACTCCTCCCTTGTTCCCTCGTCCCCCGCAGGTGAGGAGCCGCGAGCTGGCCCTGGAAGCCCCCAGGCGGTCAGAGCCCAGCGGGGCTGTCACCATGATTTAAAGCCCTGAGGATATAAACGAGGGCGGACTGTGTCACTCTGACCCAGAAAGGCCTCCATCAATCCGTGACAGCACAGCCCCCACAGCACTCCCTTCCAGCTGGGTTCCCGAGGCCTCTGCTTGCCCTGCTCTCCCTGGGGGTGGGGTGGGGGGTGGACACTGTCCAGGCTGCCTGACCTCCCAAGTCCTAGAGGGACCAGCCTGGAGTCTTGGGCCCAGGCTGGTGCTCAGGGTCTGGCCCGAGAGGATCTGCTTTTGGCAGGGATGATTCCTCACTGTACTAGCTCTGTCTTGCTGGATAAACACGATGACGCTCTGACCCGCGGACAAGCCAGATTTGCTTCTTCTCCTTTGTGCTTTGTTCTGGGTGCGTCCCTGGCACGGCTGTGCCCGGGTGAGCTGCCAAAGCTCTCCTTTGCCCTTGAGTAAGGCAGGGACATCTTGAAGGTCAGCCCTGTCCGTCCCCCGAGGGCAGAGGAGAGGCTGAGCCCCTGCCAGGGTCCCCAGGTACTGCCAGTTTGGAGGTTTAAATGCACTCCCTGCCCTGCATCTGCCCAGGTCACGGGCTTGCTCTCCCTGCTCCCAGTGTGGAGAGTCTGGCTCAGGGCGCCCTATTGCCTCTGATGCCAGCAGCCACCCAGTGACTGCTCTTGTTTGTATTTTATGGAAGGACTGGTAGTCACGCGAGTCAACGGGGCTGAACTTTGCCCCCTGAAATCACTGACCTCTCTGCTAGGCAGATAGGCACAACTTCATCTTTTAGTAGAAAATTAAGTGGGAGAGAAGAATGGGCAGTGACTCCGAGGAGCCGAGGAGGCAGATTCAGGTGACCCTGCACCTCCAGGATGAACCCCAAACCCCAGGACTTCAGTAAGGCTGCCCAGCCGCTCCAGGGTCCTCAGCCTGCCCCACCCCTTCCCCCCACCCCCTCCTCCAGCTTCACCATGCAGGTGCAGGGGATCGCCTTCTGGGACAGGACATGGGGCTTCTCCACTGTGGGTGGCGGGGCCCATTTGACCATGGACTCACACACACTTGGTGGGTTGGTTTTAGTCACCAGGGCAGAACGAATAGGAGGAGTAGTAGACAGACAGGACATGCTGCTCTGGGATCATGGACTCTGCATATCAGCAGGGTTAGGGGGTGGAGTGGGATGGGTGGGGGTGTTACCACTCCTGCACACCCAGGGTGGGATCGCTGTCCCTGCATAGCCTGGGAGGGGATGTTACCTAAGCAGACACTCTGCTCCCGTGGCCCTTGCTGCTGTGTCTGTCTACCCTGCCATTCTGGCCAAGTGGCCTGGCAGGTTACTTCCCAACTCTGTGCCCCACCCCTTGCAGCTGCTAATTTTAATTAATAATAGCATCATTGCAGAGGAGCACTGTGAGACAGTAAAGGCAAAGCTCCTGAACAGTGCCCGGCTCACAGAAAGTGCACACAGACTTTCTGTTTCCTGTTCGTCCTTATATGTTTTTTCAGTTCAGTTCAGTTGTTCAGTCGTATCTGACTCTTTGTGACCCCATGGATAACAGCACTTCAGGCTTCCCTGTCTATCACCAACTCCCAGAGCTTACTCAAACTCATGTCCATCGAGTTGGTGATGCCATCTAACCAGCTCATCCTCTGTCGTCCCCTTCTCCTCCTGCCTTCAATCTTTCCCAGCATCAGGGTCTTTTCCAATGAGTCAGCTCTTCCCATCAGGTGGCCAAAGTATTGGAGTTTCAGCTTCAGCATCAGTCCTTCCAGTGAATATTCAGGACTAATTTCCTTTAGGATGGACTGGTTAAATCTCCTTGCAGTCCAAGAGACTCTCAAGAGTCTTCTCCTATACCACAGTTCAAAAGCATCAATTCTTTGGCGCTCAGCTTTCTTTATAGTCCAACTCTCCATCCACGCATGACTACTGGAAAAACCATAACTTTGACTAGATGGACCTTTGTTGACAAAGTAATGTCTCTGCTTTTTAATATGCTGTCTAGGTTGGTCATAGCTTTTCTTCCAAAGAGCAAGTGTCTTTTAATTTCATGGCTGCAGTCACTATTTGCAGTGATTTTGAAGCCCCCCAAAATAAAGTCTCTCACTGTTTCCATTGTTTCCCTTTCTGTTTGCTATGAAGTGATGAGACCAGATGCCATGATCTTAGTTTTCTGAATGTTGAGTTTTAAGCCAGCTTTTTCATTCTTCTCTTTCACTTTCATCAAGAGGCTCTTTAGTTCTTCGCTTTCTGCCATAAAGATGGTGTCATTTGCATATCTGAGGTTATTGATATTTCTCCTGGCAATCTTGATTCCAGCTTGTGCTTTATCCAGCCCGACATTTCACATGATGTACTCTGCATATAAGTTAAATAAGCAGGGTGACAAGATACAGTCTTGACATACTCCTTTCCCGATTTGGAACCAGTCTGTTGTTCCATGTCCAGTTCTAACTGTTGCTTCTTGACCTGCATATAGATTTCTTAGGAGGCAGGTCAGGTGGTCTGGTAATCCCATCTCTTTCAGAATTTTCCACAGTTTGTTGTGAGCCACACAGTCAAAGGCTTTGGCATAGTCAATAAAGCAGAAATAGATGTTTTTAAAGAACTCTCCTGCTTTTTTGATGATTCAGCAGATGTTGACAATTTGATTCTGGTTCCTCTGCCTTTTCTAAATCCAGCTTGAACATCTGAAAGTTCATGGTTCACATACTGTTGAAGTCTGGCTTGGAGAATTTTGAGCATTACTTTACTAGCGTGTGAGATGAGTGCAATTGTGCAATAGTTTGAGCATTCTTTAGCATTGCCTTTCTTTGGGATTGGAATGAAAACTGACCTTTTCCAGTGCTGTGGCCACTGCTGAGTTTTCCAAATTTGCTGGCATATTGAGTGCAGCACTTTCACAGCATCATCTTTTAGGATTTGAAATAGCTCAACTGGAATTCCATCCCCTCCACCAGCTTTGTTCGTAGTGATGCTTTCTAAGGCCCACCTGACTTCTCATTCCCTGATGTCTGGCTCTAGGTGAGTGATCATACCATCGTGATAATCCGGGTCATGAAGATTTTTTTGTATAGTTCTTCTGTGTATTCTTGCCACCTCTTCTTAATATCTTCTGCTTCTGTTAGGTCCATGCCATTTCTGTCCTTTATTACTGTTGTTTTATTTTTAGTCAAGGATCAGACCTCACTTGGGTCTTTTGTGTTCTGAGTTCAGACCGTGGGAACACATCCACCTGACTTCGGTACTTTTCGTTCTGAAAGGTCATCTGCGTCTTAGGATTAGCTCTCGTTTGAAGTGTTCAGGTCTTTCCTCCTATGTCTGCAGGATGTGTTCCAAGCCCAGAACAGTTCGGAGCAAGGCTGCCCTTGTTCGTGAGCATCCTTGCTGCGTCTCCGGTTCCTGCCTGCGTGCGCGGCGCTCTCGGAGGAGCCGGCAGGGGGCGCTGAGCGGCCACGTCCCAGTTTCAGACCCGGCCTGAGTGGCAACTGCTCCGGAGATCCTGCTGCGGGAGGACAGGACCGTCCCTTAGCTCGGGGTCTCGGCTGTGCATCTGGGCAGCGTGGAGAAGGCAGAAGACTGTGTGTTGTATAATAGCTGTTGAGAGCTTTGCAATCAGACGGCCCCGTGGTGAGGCTTCTTAGTTCTGCTTCCTTGGGTTCTACCCACCTGAGGGACCAGGAAGGTGGCTCGAAAGAGGTGCAGGGGTGAAGCTCTTGGAAACGCTGGGTGGCTGATAGAGATCTTAGCCACTGAGGTGACTTTGGGGCCTGGCCGTTTGCGCTGATCTTTTTCCTCCTTGCCCCCACCTCCTTTTCCTCTCCTTGACTCTGCTCCCCCTGCAAGGTGAAGGCTGCCGCCCGCAGTGATGCTGGGGTGGCCCTGGCCCATCCCGCTGGGCCAGGATGACTAGAGGAGGGGTGAACCCCCAGGGTGCTTGGAGCAAGGCCAGACAGCCCCTCTCCTGCTCTCATGTCACCTTGTAGGGGCGTTCTGCAGACAGCGTCTGGGCTCTTGCTCACTTGGAAGGCAAAATGAGCCACAAGCCTCTTCTCATCCCCGCCCCACCCCAGCAGGGATGGGAGATGTCCCAGGAGTCTGACCCGTGGAGATCGGTCTGTAGAGCCCCGGGAGTAGAACTGGCAGTGCTGTGTGGTCATTGCCTTGGTGGCCTCCATCTGCATCAGGCCTGGGCAGCAGGGCAGCCGTGGGCGGGGCTGCCCCAGGGCACTGGGAACCTGGTGGCGGCAGTTGGGTAGGAGGGGGTCAGGCTCAGTCTAGGGTGGGCATGGCTGGAGGACTGTTCAGGTCTGGGTCAACCCGGGTGGTTTGCTTTTGGACTGGTCTGGGAGTCGGCATGCATCCTGTCCTCTAAACCCCAGTGAGGACGGGCACGCCATGCAGCTGGGGGGCTGGTTCTGATGTTTTCTGACCAAAGGCAGGTTTAGTTTGTTTGAGACCCCGAGCCTCTCTGTGGAGGGATGAGGTCCCTGTGGGTACAGTGACCAAATTGTCTTGGTCACACCCCTGAAAGTCCTGGGCCTCAGTACACCGGCCGCCCCGTGGTATAGCACAAAAGGCATCCACCTCAGGTGAGATCCCTGCAGGAGGGCTATGTGGCCTTTGGGGGACAGGACACTAGGAAGGGAGGGCGTGCACCTTCCCTAGCCCCAGAGCGGGCACTGCCTGGCCAGGGGCACCTCTCATAGCCCCCAGTGAAGGTGGGCCAGGCCTCCATCCTCCAGAGAAGAGCAGGGAGGGGGTCGAAGACAGACTTGGCCCCAGACAGGGCGCCTGACCATGGCTCCAGGAGCTGGTGCTCTACCCCAAAGCGCGGCCTCAGGAGCTGGGCTGAGCACGCAGTAGCTTGCTGACTTCTGCCTCTCACTTGCTGCCTTGCCACACACAGCCCGCAGCAGAGCTTGGAAAAGACCAGGCTCTCTTCCAGACCTTTGAGAAGGTCACAGGAATGCATGTCCTCGGGCGATCCAGCTGCAGCAGCACCTTGGTCGGGGGGTCCTAAGGCCTCGGCGCCCCCGCCACGTCCTGCTGCTCTCAGTGTCAGGGCCTCTGGCTCCAGGGCAGGGGAGGCCCAACCTCACCAAGACCAGCTCTGGAAGGTTTTGTGGGATCAGGCGGTGCCCCACACAGCATCCTGAAGCAGGAACCCTCCTGGCCACAGGCCCCGTGAAGCAGATGTCAGGCTCAGCCCAGAGCAAGGATGTGGCGGGGCCACGCTCTGGGTCAGGGTGGCCGTGCGCCCATCAAACCCTGGGCCCTGCGAGTGATGGGGAGCCCCAGGAGCAGCCGTATGCAGGCTCTCATGATGTTTGTAAGTAAACATCTTTGCTGCTACCCTACACCTGTGGAGAGTTTCTAGGGGACAGTGAAGCAGCTCTCTGCCCTTTGTCCCAGTTGGTGATACTTAAAGTGCTCAGGAAAATCTTGTTGAATGGATGAATAAACTCTACTTATGGAACAAGAGGTCTTCCCCGGTGGCTCAGCTGGTAAAGAATCCACCTGGAATGCGGGCAACCTGGGTTTGATCCCTGGGTTGGGGAGATCCCCTGGAGAAGGGGAGGCTACCCACTCCAGTATTCTGGCCTGGAGAAGTCGATGGGGTATAGTCGATGGGGAGAAGTCGATGGACCACCTGTATAGTCCATGGGATCGCAAAGAGTCGGACATGACTGAGCGACTTTCATTTCACATGGAACAAGAAGCTGGGCTCTCCAAAGGGAATCCAGTTTAGTAACTTACAGGTATCTAGAAACAGCACAGGGCTAGTATGCAAGGGGAAAACTCATTTTATACATTTCCCTTCCCCTAATGACATTCACACTCCAGTATTGCCCCAGGGTAAGGGATAAGATACGCTCATTAAAGCTGATGTGACCAGCAGCGGGCTGGCTGCGCTTTCTCAGTCCCCTGCAACCTGATTTCTGTCCCTTCGCCCTCTGCCTCCATTCCGCAGGGATCAGACAGGCTCGGGATGGCTCAGTTTGTCAGAGATCCAGAACCCAGGCCCTCTGAGGCTTCCTTCACTTTGGTGTTTGGCTGAGTCCCTCCTGTGACCAGTGGGAAATACTTGGCATCTGTGTCCACATAACTCATGGCATCTTGGGCTACAATGTGTTTGCCTTTTGTTTTATATCTCCAATTTTTGGGTCCTTCTGAGTGGAGGTGAGGATTGAGTGCTCCCATTTCCGTCAACGTGCGCATGAGTGTGTGCACGCACACACACACACACATGCGCACACACGCACGCACACACACATGTATATCCCTCCCCCACCCCTCTGACCCCAGGTCTTCCCACTGGTTGAAGGATTGACTCAGAGGACATGAACTTGTCATATGTCTGTACTTTTTCACAATATGCTGTAGGATTTTTCAACCTATGCCTGGTTGAAACTGCTTTAAATTTTACTGGTAACAGTAGTTTAATGCTATAAAAATAGATATACTTTTTATGCTTTGCAGCTTCTGAAACATGGTCATCTGCTACCTGCCTAAAGAATTTGAGGCAGCAACATCCCTGAAGGCTTTTTTATGTGGATAGTTTGCTCCTCAAGCTCTTCTCCCAAATCCCGCTATGGTTAGTGTTACCCAGCCCCACACAGGTTACAAAGGCCATCGCCGAGTTCTGCATCAATGGAGTTTGAATTCAGCTTGTCTGGCAGCCTTTCTGACTGATACATTTTGGGCAGTAGGTCACTATGCTGACCAAGTCCAGCATCTCTCTGCGGTGGGGGGATTGGGGGCACTGGTTTGCCCTCTGGATCAACTTCCGTCCTTCAGGGATGGACAGCAGCTCTCATGAGTCTGCAGACTAGCTTTGACTTCCTGCTTTGTCCCTGGTGAATGTTGGAAGCTTGAAATTCCTGTGACACCCTGCTCCTTGGTTTTCCTGCTACATGATCATAATGGTACCTATCTTTCAGGACTCTTGTAAGGAGCAAATGAGCTATTTCAGTAAAACATCTGACTCTGGTTTTATCATCTGCAGTTGTGGCCCACTAATGGAATAAATTTGCTCTGTTGTGACTAGCATTAAAAAATAAATAGGGCTTTCCTGGTGGTCCAGTGGTGAAGACTCAGCTTCACTGCAGGGGTTGTGGGTTTAATCTCTGGTCGAGGAAGTGTGTCCAAAAAATAAATAAATAAAATAGAATAGGTGTTAAGTATGAAGTTTATCCTTGAGCTGATGAAAATTTAAAAATTCTAGAAGCTTCAAAGTTATTTTGGCAATAATTTTTAGAATTTACTGAAAACTATTGAGTTATACACGTTGGATGAATTTTGTTCTATGTAAACCATATCTCAAAAAAGCTATGTATAAAAAAGTTTAGCAAGCCCTACAGAAATCCTCAAGCTGTATGTTTGAGATTTATGCACTTTATTAAGGTGTGTTAGACCTCAATTAAAAATTCAATATAAAAAATAGAATAAAAAAGTATCAGAGTACCTCACCAGTAGTAAGGGCAAGCATTGTTTTTATGAAGTGTGTGTGTGTGTGTGTGTGTGTGTGTGTGTGCTGGGCTACAGTAAAACATTTCTAACTATAGATTGTTGTGTAAAATATTTTTATGTCCAGGTAGAGGAGGCATTTAACATGGTTATTTAGGCCTGTCCTTCTCTTTTTGGAGTCCACACCCATGTTCAGTTACTAGCCTTGGAGAGCTGGCACCTCTGTGACTCAGAGGGTGGACATTCTGAGTGCTAATGGAGGTCCCTAGCCTCCCAGCTTCCATGTCCTGTGTGCACACACACGCACACACGCGCACACACACACACACACACACACCCCACCCAGTCGAACTCTTCTCCAGCTAAACAAGCATCACATTGTCCAGAGGAAGAGCCACTAACTGGCCTGTCCCCGTAGTAAGGGCACCTCTGACCTTCTGGATTTGGAGGTTTTGTGATGTTAGCTTTTCAGGTTCTCTGCTTGACTCCTTCCTTCTTTCTTCAGCTTTTAAGCCCCACACTTGACATCGGCTGCCTGTGCCTGTGGCCCTGGGAGGGGGTGGTGCTGTCTTGTCGATGAGAGGTTCCCCAGCCCCTTCCTCCTTCAGAGGGGAGAGTCGGAGGAGCTGGCGCCACAACCTGGAGAGACCATGGCTGTGGGGTGTGACCAGTGGGGGCCCAGACACCCACTGCCAGAGCCTGCTGGACTGTAGTTCAGTCAGAGAAACAGATCAAGTTATCAAGTGCCCAGTGACCTTCTGGAGATGACCAAGTCACAACAACCTCTCAATGACTCTGGCCAACCACCCACAGAACACCTTTCATGACTGGCAGAGGGGCTGGCACAGGTGTGTGGAAGGAACAACCACTCTGGAAATGGCTTCACTGATGTCTGAGAAATCAACGAATTGATCGAAGAATTACTAAAACTTACTCCTGTTTTGTAAGTTCTGTGTGCAGTTTCCATTTCATGGTGTAGAATAAGACAACATTGAAACTGGTTGAGTTGGGAGGCTAGTCTCTGATTGGAACCAGCTGCCCTGGGGAGATCAGTCTCAGGCCACTTGGACCTCTGATTGCCCAGGGCAAGACTGGATATTTTTATTACTTAATTTGTTTATTATTTTTACTGAGTATGTGATCAATGGTTAATATCCATGGCCAATGGTCGATGGCCAATGCTAGATGGTAGTGTTGGCTCCCCGACCTTGGAGTCCACCTGGCTGGTGAGGGTCCTGGCTCTGCTCTGCCTCCTTCTTATAGCACCGCCTTTATGCTTCAGTTGCTACACTGAAAAATAATAGGGCTTCCCTGGTGGCTGCAGCAGTAGAGAATTGACCTATGATGCAGGAGCCGCAGGAGACGGGAGTTCGATCCTGGGAAGATCCCCACACACTCCAGTATTCTTGCTGGCACAGTCCCATGAATAGAGGGGCCTGGTGGACTTCAGTCCATGGGCTTCAGAGACTTGGACCCAACTAAGCATGCATGCCAGATAAAAACACCTCACTTGTAGGGGTTGGTTTTTATTGTGGTAAAATACACATACACATAACAAAAAATGTACCATCTGAGCTATCTGAAGTACACTGTTCAGTGAGATTAAATACATTCTCACTGTTGTGTAGCCATTTACCACCATCCATCTCCAGATCTCTTTTCATCTTGTAAAACTGAAGCTCCATCTCCACTAAACACTAAATCCCATTCCCCTCCCCCAGCATACAGTACCCTTCTACTTTCCGTCTCTGAATCTGACTTCTCTGTGTACCTCATGTGAATGGAATCATCCATTATCTGTCCTTTTGTGACTGGATTACTTCCTTTAGCATAATGTCTTCAAGCTTCATCTATATTGTAGCAGGTGTCAGAATTTCCCTTCTTTTTAAAGCTGAATATATACCATATTTTGTTTATCCATTAATGTGTTGATGGGTTGTTTCCTTCTTTTGAATACGAGTTCAAATGAACTTTTTCATGTGAACATGAGTGTACAAATGTCTGTTCAAATTCCTGCTTCCAATTCTTTTGAGTATATCCCCAGGAGTGGCCTCCCTGGGTCATGATAATTTTGTTCTTGATTATTTGAGAAACCATCATACTGTTTTCCATGGTGACTGCACCGTTTCACATTCCTACTAGCAGTTCCCAAGAGTCCCAATTTCTCTACTTCCTTGTCAGTACTTGGTATTTTCTGTTTCTCATCTGTTTGGTAACAGCCCTCCAGCATTTCATTGTTGAGGCTTAGATGAGAGAAAGCATGAAAAGCACATGTGTAGTCTTGGCTTAGTAAGCGAGAGTTGCTTTTGGTGTTTCAGGTTTTGCTTCTCTTTCTGCGGAAGTAGAGTAAATAATCGCTTCCTCAGAGGCCCCTCTGAATGCCTAGCTGGCACCGCACAGACCACTGGCCCCAGACCCCAAGGGTGCACTTGATAGTGGATTCAGCTCTGCTCTGAAAAGGCCCTAAGTGGCTCGGGGCCATGTCAGGCTTTGAGGTTCTCGAGGGGAGCAGTGTGGCTTTTAAGGCACCCCAGAAGAGGGAATCCTTCCCGAAGTCTTTCTGTTGCCTAGGTTCCCACAATCTTGCTGGTTTTATTACCAGGCCTAGTAAACACAGGCTGTTTCTATAAATAGAAGAGCAGTGACAATATCCTGTCCCATGAACTTCTAAGAAGAGCTATTGTGAGTAAGAACAAGGTTTTTTCTTTGATTTATTATGGAAAGTTTAGAAAATGAATGTGTTTAACACTTGGTCAATTTTTTAAGGATATTTCAAGTAGAATAACTAGTAAGATGAATAATGGTCTTTATTTTCTTGAATGAGGTTGCCTATTGAAGAAAAGGACGGGATGAATATGAGTTTAGATGGGAAGACAGTTGGCTGGAGTGGTATTTCTCCCATGACTGTGACACCTTGAGGAGAGCTGAGAGAGGACCCACAGCACACTCCAGGCACTGGTGTTCAGGCGAGACATGGGGTCATCCTCTGAACCCGGCCCTCTGTTTCTTCAGCAAAGGCTGCACGTTTTAGCAGCAGATTTCTGTACGCGTGGACTGTGTCTGGGAGAGAGAAAGCTGGAGAAGTGGTGTTTGGATTATAAAACCAGGAAGAATCCAGTCATCTTAAAAAAGAGAGAGAGACAGAAAGAATAAAAAACTTCCTTCAGTCTGGTGTTTTGCTCAAAACATTCAGGACAGGTCTTTAGTAGGCATAGTTTGGTAAGCTTGATAGTATCTTACCCATCTATTTGAAAATGAAGAGAAATGTCAAAGTAATTTTTTTTTAAATTTTAAAAATGTAAAAAATTGAAGTAGAGTTTATTTACAATGCTGTGTTAATTTCTGCTGCATAGCAAAGTTATTTGGTTTATATATATATATATTCTTTTCCAGACTAATAGTTTTCATCTAAATTTTGATTTTCCCTAAACGATCTCATTGGAGGACACTATTATTATATGCTATATTTATCTATGTATGCATGTGTCTATTTGTATTTTCTACTGTAGGCACACACACACATACAAATATTATCTGTATATATAAGAATGGACAGCAGTTTCACAGGGTAGTAGTTTATAAAATTAGGGTGGCTTTTCCAGGTGGGATGCATGAGTCAAGTGCTCGGGCCTGGTGCACTGGGAAGACCCAGAGGAATCGGATGGAGAGGGAGGTGGGAGGGGGGATCGGGATGGGGAATACATGTAACTCTATGGCTGATTCATATCAATGTATGACAAAACCCACTAGAAAAAAAAATAAAAGAATCTATATGATTAATTTAAAAAAATAAAATAAAATTAGGGTGGCTTTTATAAAGGAAAAAATATAAAGAATCTTACTTTGCAAAAGTTTCCAGAAACATACCTGCATTTAGCACATCACTCAGCCACTCTCCACCCACCCCTCTCCCCTCGGTTCTCCCCTGAAGCCCGAGTTCTGCTATCTGCCTGGAAACCTGGTTCTGGTCCGTCCGGTCCCTGTGGGGACTCCTGTTCAGAGGCTCCCTGACAGCGATGAAGCACTGGTCATGGTAACCGGCAGTCAGAACTCACACTCCCTCTAGGGCCAGGTCCCTCCCATCCCTACTGATTTAAGCAAATACCAGGAAAAGCATACTTGAGAGCAAATCCAGATGCTCTGGTCTTGAAGTAGAACGATGAGAAAAACAGCGACAGTGGCAGAAGTAGGAGGGAAAAGCAGAGAAGGAGGACTGGGAGCCATGGGAAGGGGCGACTGGGGGGACGGGGCGGGCAGCTGGGGGGGACCGGGACGCATCTGCCTTACAGGAGCGGCAGGACACGGAGCAGTCGGTAGTTCCAGACTCTCCCTCCGACCCTGAGTAGGAGGCTGGAGGTTGAAGTATTCATGAGGAGGAAACTGACGACTCGGCTTCTGGAATCCCACTTGGGCAGAGCACGTGGTTTAAAGTGAGCTCAGCTGGGTGCTGGGCACCCAGGTCTCTGGGTCTCAATCATGTCTGTCTCTCCTGAAGCTCCGGGAACCAGCCCTTGGGCCATGGGGAGCCACACTGCCCCCTTGGGTGGAGGGGTCATGCAGGACACAACAGCATCACGTCGTCAGGGCCTGGCCTTGTTATCCTGACTCTGTCCTCTCCTGTGTGTCCACCTGTGATCAGAGGCGCAGGGTCCTGGCCGGGGAGAGGAGAGACAGAGCCACGCCTGTATGCAGCAGTCCATGGGGTAGAGTGAGCACGGAGCAGGACAGCTAAACCCACGTATGGCCAGGATTGAATCTTGGGCTGGTTGTAGAGGACCGCCATTTGACATTTGAAGAAGTTGGTATTTGGATGAAGAATATATAGTTGCATCAGTTTTTAAATTCTCTGAATTTGAAAATTTTAGTGTTATTATGTAAAAGAATATCTTTGTTCTTAGGGGAAAATGCTGAAATATTTAAGGATAAAAGGGAATGTTCTTTTTGCAAGCTACTTGCAAATGTTTCCGAAAATAACAATTATTAAATATGTAAATATATATACATACACACACACATATGGAGAGAAAGAATGTAGCATAATGTGAATAACTGATGGGATATAGGGAGTCTTTTGCAGTATTCCTAAATTATTTCTCTCCTTTGAAATTGTTTCAAAATAAGAAGTTACAAAGTTGAAAAGTAGAAGGTAGGGAACTCTTAGGGTCATGTTTTTGGGGCATGTTTCCCAGCTGTGTTAGAGTGCCTGGGTGTGTCTGCTCCAGCAGGTTCGGCCTGAGCCTGAGGTGAGCAGCTGTTGCTTTAAGACACATTGCTAACTAAACAGACATTTCTCCAAAGAAGACATACAGATGGCTAACAAACGCATGAAAAGATGCTCAACATCACTCATTATCAGAGAAATGCAAATCAAAACCACAATGAGGTACCATTACACGCCAGTCAGGATGGCTGCTACCCAAAAGTCTACAAGCAGTAAATGCTGGAGATGGTGTGGAGAAAAGGGAACCCTCTTATACTGTTGGTGGGAATGCAAACTAGTACAGCCACTATGGAGAACAGTGTGGAGATTTCTTAAAAAACTGGAAATAGCACTGCCATATGACCCAGCAATCCCACTCCTGGGCATACACACTGAGGAAACCAGATCTGAAAGAGACACGTGCACCCCAATGTTCATCACAGCACTGTTTATAACAGCCAGGACATGGAAGCAACCTAGATGCCCATCAGCAGATGAATGGATAAGGAAGCTGTAGTATATATGCACCATGGAATATTACTCAGCCATTAAAAAGAATTCATTTGAATCAGTTCTAATGAGATGGATTATACAGAGTGAAGTAAGCCAGAAAGATAAAGACCAATACAGTATATTAACGCATATATATGGAGTTTAGAAAGATGGTAATGATAACCCTATATGCAAAACAGAAAAAGAGACACAGATGTACAGAACAGAATTTTGGACTCTGTGGGAGAAGGCGAGGGTGGGATGTTTCGAGAGAACAGCATGTATATTATCTAGGGTGAAACACATCACCAGCCCAGGCTGGATGCATGAGACAAGTGCTCGGGCCTGGTGCACATTGAAGACCCAGAGGGATTGGGTGGAGAGGGAGGTGGGAGGGGGGATCGGGATGGAGAATACATGTAAATCCATGGCTGATTCATGTCAATGTATGACAAAAACCACTACAATATTGTGAAGTAATTCGCCTCCAACTAATAAAAATAAATGGAAAAAAAAAAAAAAGACACATTGCTTCTCCAGGAAAGTGTGCTCACAGTCTGCATGGATAGACGGATATGCCCTGGTGGAGCCTCTTCATCCCACCTCCCTTGTCCCCGGCTCATCCGAGTCCTGCCGGCACTGTGCAGACTCAGTTCTGCGCTAACCCTGTTGAGACAGGCGTGCTCTCCGGCGGCTGTAGTGTCGGGCAGCTTGCAGCTGGTGGCTGGGAGCCGGGCTTCAGCTCTCGTCTGCTTTGAAGAAAGAGTTCAACTAAAAGATGAAGAGTAGTGAGGCAAGTAGAGTGTTGATTAGCAGAGCAGATACCTGGGGAGAAAGCGCTGGGCTGAAAGAGAGAGAGGGAGAGACCTGGGCACTCCCCTGTGTGCGTGCTTATCTTTTAGCCCAGGTGGATTCCAGTGCGAGGGTCCCTGAGAGGGTTGCAGGCATTTTATGGGCGAGTGCCCCTTCCCCTGAGGATCCTTTCTGAGCATGCACAGTCTGGGAGGTCTCCCTGACCCCAAGAATGAGGAATGTGTGGCCTCCTTATCACTGACCTAAGCAGGGCTTAACCCCTCTCTGTTCAGCCACTCCTTTTATCTTGAAGTGCCCACAGGAGACAGAGTCCAGCTGCTTATCCTATTCCTGTTATTATCTTTGTCTCAAAGCATCAACAGGAGGCTAGTTGTAGGTGTCTAACCTGGGGCCTATCTATCTCCTTCCTCAAGAGGCCTCAGTCACCCATCCTGACCCAGGGGTGTCCCGTGTTGACCGGACCCCCGATTTTCCCTGTCTTTTTGCTGACACCGTGGACATGGTGTCCCTAGAGAGGGTCTCAGAGTCCTTCAGTCCTTCCAGACGCAGGGGGACAGTACTGACACCAAGGGAGGGCTCCGTAAGAGGCGGTGGAGGTGCTGCCGGTGTGAATGGATGGCGGAACCGCTGGAAATGAGGACCTGGGAGAGAGGAGGGGAGTGACGGTGCAAAGAAACCAGGTCAGGCGAAAGGCAGGCGCAGTGTAGGGGGGCGGAGCACAAAGTGGGCTTGAGATTGTGTGTTTGTTCACCAAATATTCTATGGCCGCATATCCAGGCCCTACATGAGGCTCACAGTATGACAGCAGGTACAGCCCCTGCTCTGTACTGGAGCTTGCAGGGGCCAGGGAGGAAGAAGGCTGGCCCTGATGTGCGCTGAGCCTCGTGAAGTGAGTGGGTGAAGGGGAAATGGTGCTGGCTAGAAAGTTTGGTGCCATATGGTGGGGGATGAGGGGGAATTCTTGAGTATCAGGGAACCCACTTTTCTGCAGGTCCCATCAGCCTGACAGGTAAAACTCAAACTATATGTCCCAATAATAGTAACTATTTTAACACTCACAGTTTTCCGGACCCTGCTGGTGGTCCAGTAGTTGGGACTTCGCCTTCCAAATGTGGGGGTGCAGGTTGGATCCCTGGTCACGGAGCTGAGACCCCGTATGTGGGGTGCAGGTTGGATCCCTGCTCAGGGAGCTGAGATCCCGTATGCCCCACAACCAGGAGGCCCACACGTGGCACAGAAGTGATGTCGTAACAGGTTCAGTGAAGACTTTAAAAATGGTCCACATTAAAAAAAAAAAAGCCCCAAAACTCAAAGCTTTTCATCTCAAGCTGTCAATAGTGGCCTTGAGAATCAGGGGTTTCAAAACTTCAGGACCCTTCCCCTCTCTGGTGCCAAGGGTCCCTGTCTTCCAGCAGATGAGTGACTCCCATGCCCAGGCTCCGTGTTGGCCTTACCTCCAGGCTGCCTCTGGCTTCTCCTTGTAGGGAAGTTCTCAACCACCTCCCTCTCTTCTCTAAAAGGGAATGCATTTGTTTGGTTCTTACTTACTTTTGTTTACCATTTATTTGTTGAATAGGTAAAGTGCTCCAGAGTTGGAAAGTAAAAGGTGTAAAAGGTACATAACATAAAGGGTCTGTCCTTCCTCCCAGGTACCAGTCTTCCCAGAGGATGCATTTCTTTTGTATTTCTCCACAGATAGTCTCTGTATTAAGGTATGCATTTTCCTCCATTTTAAAGAACAAATTCTAGTACCTTTTAGATACTGTTTTGTATTTACATCTTTCACTTATTTAAAATATATCTTGGGGGAGCTTCCCCAGTAGTCCAAAAGCTAATACTTCACCTTCTAATGCAGGGAGTGTGAGCTCCATCCTTGGTCAGGGAGCTGAGATCCCACATGCCTTGAGGCCAAAAAACCAAAACAGAAAACAGAAGCAATTTTGTAATGAATTCAGTAAAGACTTTAAAAATGGCCCACTTCAAAAATATCTTTAAAAAATAAAATATTAGATATATCTTGGAATGTTGGGGCTTCCTTCCCTGGTGTCTCAGACAGTAAAGAATCCACCCACAATGTGGGAGACCTGGGTTGGGAAGATTCCCCTGGAGGAGGGCAAGGCAACCCAGTCCATATTCTTGCCCAGAGAATCCCATGGATGGAGGAGCAACTAAGCAGAGCACAGAACATGGGAAACAAATCTGAAAAAGAAGATATATGAAGGAGGAGACAGACAGAACAGGCGCCCTCTTGAAAGCAGGACTCCATCTTGGGCCAGACGGTGGACTTTGAGCTCTATGCCCAATATCTACGGAAAGGACATGCCAAGTGGAAAACCAGGCCCCTGGAAGGAAGAGCCCAGGACTCATACCTAGACTCTCCGTTGCCTGAAAGAAAACCCTAATTATCTGTGTAACCGAATAGAATCATAAATTCTATTATGCTTCTTGGGGTGTGACCACAGGCCTATTGATATTGTCCACTGTGAACTACCTAGGCTAAAGGCATACGAATCACCGGTTAACTTTGTATCTTTCTTTTCCTTTGTTCAGACTAGTTTCAGGGAATTTAGGGAGGTGGGCTTGGGCACTTGTACACCTAGGGTATATAAGGTTTTCACAAAAACTGGTTGGGGTCCTTGGCTAAGAGGAGACTCTTCCTTGAGCCAGCACATGTAATAAACTGCGCTCCACTATCTGCATTGTCCTGAGTGAGTTTGTTTCCCGGATTACGTGGCTACAACATATATACTTATATGTATAATTGAGTCACTTTGCTGTACACCCAAATCTCACACACACTCTTAATCAAGTATACTTCAATAAAAATTAAAAAAAAAAATTCATCTTGGAGGTAATGCACCATTGTTGCTGGAAGGGGGATACCTTCCAGGGCCCGAAACTTGGCTCTGGTCTAACACTTGGAAATGAATTGTCCGAGGAGATACATCTGCTGACAAAGCAAGAGATTTTATTGGGAAAGGGCACCCGGGTGGAGAGCAGGCGGTAAGGGAACCCAGGAGAACTGCTCTGCCACGTGGCTCGCAGTCTTGGGTTTTATGGTGATGGGATTAGTTTCCGGGTTGTCTTTAGCCAATCATTCTCAGAGTCCTTCCTTGTTCAGTCAAGATGGATGCTAGAGAGAAGGATTCTGGGAGGTGGTCGGACACGTGGCGTCTCCTTTTGACCTTTCCCGCACTCTTCCAGTTGGTGGTGGCTGATTAGTTCCTTGTTCCTTACCAGGACCTCCTGTAGTAAAACAACTCATGCAAATGGTTACTATGGTGCCTGGCCAGGGTGGGCGGCTTCAGTCAGCGTGCTTCCCCTAACACCATTAGTAAGTGAGGCTTGTCCCATCCTTTCTGTGACTGCATTTATTCCATTATATATATGACCTGTGCTTTAGTTAACTGATTCTCTATTAATGGTTGCTTAGGTTTTTTCCAAACTCCTCCCGTTATAATATGTATACAAATATAATGCAGGTGAAAATCCTAAAAGCAGAGTTGTTGAGTCAAAGGATATTAATGGATCCTGCTGGATTTCCTTCCACTGAAGTACTGATTGTCATGCCCACCAACCATTTTATCAGCGCATATCTTACCCCACACTTGCTGCCATAATAGTTACCATTTTTTTGACATTTATAATTTTGTAGGTGAAAAAAATGAAGACTCAATGATATTTTAACCTGCATTCCTCTTGTTATGAGCAGGTCTGTACATTTTTCATGCTTTATTTGCATTTTGTTTTAGAAGAACTTTCCCTTGGTTATTATCTTTTTCAATTATGTTATTTTTGTTTTTATTGAAAAGGAGCTTTTTATATATTAGACCAGATTGGCTCTCTGTTAGTGATATGAATTGCAAAAGGTATCTTTCAGTTGATTATTTGTCTTTTAGCTTTACTTATATTGATTTTTGCCATGCAGATTTTAAAACATTTGTATGTAAGTAGCTGACAAATTTTTTCTTTTATGGCTTCTATAATTTGTTTCATGATTAGGAAAATATTTTTTATACCAAAATTATTTTTTAAAACTATCCCATGGGATCTTCTCATATGTTCATGATTTAATTTTTTATGTTAAAAATTTAAATCCACACTACATTTATCCTGGTGTAAGATGTGAAGTGTGAATTCCACTTCATGCTTCCACAGATGGTTACCCACTTGTCCCAATGTCATATTTTCTGCACTGATTTGATGTGTTATCCTTTCACACACTCTATTTTCACTTATGTTTGGGTTTATTTGTGGACTCTTGAATCCATCCCATTTATCTGACTATTTTTTCATCAGTATCACACTCTTCCCATGATTAATTGTCTTAATAGATGTCTAGGCTGACCCACCATCACTCTTCTTTTTCAGAAATGTTCAGACAGCTTTGCTTGCTTATTTCTACATCTTATCTTCATCATCAGTTTATCTAGTTAAATAATCTTGTTATTATCTTATTTGGATTGCTAATTTATGGGCTATTTATTTATAGTAAGCTGGGGGAAATGACATTTTTGATGGTTCTCAATCCAAGAATACAATAGGCCTTTCCATTCACTCAGGGCTTCCCTGGTGGCTCAGATGGTAAAGCGGTAAAGTGTTTGCCTGCAATGCGGGAAAGTTGGGTTGGGTCCCTGGGTTGGGAAGATCCCCTGAAGAAGGAAATAGCAACCCATTCTAGTACTCTTGCCTGGAAAATTCCATGGACAGAGGAGCCTCGTAGGCTACAGTCCATGGGATTGCAAAGAGTTGGACATGACTGAGCAACTTATCTATTCACTCAGGATGTATTTTTTATGTGTCCTACAGTAACATTTTAAATTTTTATAGGAATTTCACTTGTTTCTTGAGGTTTTTTTTAAAGTAATTTTTCTTTTCTACCGGAAATTACTCTTTAATATATCTTCTAAGTCATCGTGATTAATTCTAGTGCATACTAAAGGAGACCTCGTTAACTATTTCAGTATATTAATTTAAAATTCAGTCTCCTTGACACAGACTTAGAGAACAGACTTACGGACACTGGAGTGGTGGGGTAAGGAGAAGGGGGTGAAATGGAGAGAGTAGCGGGGTGACACATACACTCCCACATGTAAACTAGATGGCCAGTGGGAATTGTCGGTATGACTCAGGGAACTCAACCAACCTATAACAACCTAGAGGGGAGGAATGGGTGGGGTGGGAGGTGACAGGCAGGTTCAAAAGGCTCTCCTCCGGGGGCCTAGAGTACCTGCTGGGCAGGTGTGCTCACAGGCTCAGCTCCGGTACAGTCCCTGAGCGCCGAGTGTCTCATGAGCATTTTCCTCAGGGAATTGGTGCTGCCTGTCTCCCCAGGGCCCTAGAAGGGAAACTGGTTTCCTCTAGACCTCATCTCTGGGCCCTTTCCCTCTGCTGTGTTCTCACAGAGCCCCGGAGTCCTCCCACTGAGTTACTGAGCCCAAGGGGATCTTGGGGGCCCCAACACCGCAGATATTCTATTTCTAGTGGTGTCCTCCCCACCCTATCTTCCTCGTTTGATGACCAGTTATTAGCCCAACAGCTGGTGCTCTCAGAAAGCTCTGCTTTCTTGCTATTCAGCTGAAGCACTGTCTCAGGGCCTGGGAGGCCTGTTAAGGTGCAAAGTTTGACTCCCATCCTGGGAGCTCCTGTGAGGAGGTCTGGGGAGAGAGGGCCCAGGTACCTGCATGCCAACCAGGGCCCCAGAGATGTGACCGTGATGGTTCTCATGCAGCCCATGTGTCTGCTGGCTCTTTTCTTGGAGGTTTGTCCTCAGAGGTTTCTCTCTGATCTTCTTGACTTCCCTGTGTACCCCACATCTGGCCCCGTCCTCTAGGGTGTGGGCATGGGGATATGGATACTTCTCTGTGCCATCTATTTTCAATCATTCCTCTTCACAGATACTGCTTTTCTATCCCCCAGTTCAACAAGCTCTCCTGTCAGGGCAGACGTCTGGATCCATGTCAACACTCGAAAGGCTGAGAGGGGGTCTGGATTCCCTGATGGACCCAAGAGCCTCCATCCTGGGTCCAACCAGGCTATCAGTTTCTCTCTCCTCTAACTGGGCAGACCCCAAACTGCCCAAGTGCACAGTAGTGGGTCATGCTGCTTAGACCTGCCCTGGGACCCCATCCACCCCTGGCTCAGAAGCTTCAATCAGGGATTAAGATGATCCAAAGGAAGTTCTTTAAAAGATTAAAGCCTTAACCCTATATGCAAAACAGAAAAAGAGACACAGATGTACAGAACAGACTTTTAGACTCTGTGGGAGAAGGCGAGGATGGGATGTTCTGAGAGAACAGCATTGAAACAAGTATACTATCAAGGGTGAAACAGATCACCAGCCCAGGTTGAATGCATGAGACAAGTGCTCAGGGCTGGTGCACTGGGAAGACCCAGAGGGATGGGATGGGGAGGGAGGCGGAAGAGGGAATCAGGATGGGGAACACATGTAAATCCATGGCTGATGCATGTCAGTGTATGGCAAAAACCACTACAATATTGTGAAGTAATTAGCCTCCAACTAATAAAAATAAATGGAAAAAAAAAAGATTAAAGCCATGTTCTGTGGTGATTAATCTGAGCGCATTGGAATGTGGTGGGAAAGATGTTTTGATGTCAGTAGGAACCTGGTACCATCATCTGAGTGTGAAGTAATGAGACATGAGGGTCAGGGCTAATTGGGAGCTTGGCGGAGGAGGACACATATGATAACGATGAGACTGGAGTCAGGGCCTTTGCAACCATGGGGTCAGTGTAGTGTTTTCCAAACCAACAGATTCTTCCAAGCTCCCCTCCCCACCCCCGGCCCACTTAGTACAGTGAAGAACAAACCTCCCCACAAGCCACTGCATCATGTCACTGCCCCTTGACAGCTGGGGTGTAGCCTTCACCTGGAACTGATAGATGGTTTGGGCTTTCCTGATAGCTCACTTGGTAGAGAATCTGTGTGTAATACAGGAGACTCCAGTTCAATTCCTGGGTTGGGAAGATCCCCTAGAGAAGGGATAGTCTGCCCATCCCAGTATTTGGGGGCTTCCCTTATGACTCAGCTGATAAAGAATCTGCTTGCAATGCGGGACACCTGGATTCGATCCCTGGGTTGGGAAGATCCCCTGGAGAAAGAAAAGGCTACCCACTCCAGATTCTGGCCTAGAGAATTTCATGGACTGTATAGTCCATGGGGTCACAAAGAGTCTGACACAACTTTCACTTTAGGGCTCTTTTAAGTCAAGTTCCAAGGGCTTTTGGCAGCTTCGGCGCTGTCCTCAAAATGTTCAAGGCAAGTGTGAGTTTGATGTAGCCAAGCTGGAGGACAGCGGGGTGAGCTGTGTGACTGACCTGAGGCTGTGCTAATTCACCAGACCCTGTGCTTTGAGCAAGTCCAGGCCAAAGCAGGGAAGTCCTTTTACTTTCAGTAATCAACAGAGTGAGTTTAGATATAATATAGTTTTCACATTGTATCTGCAAGAATGATCAGATACTAGGTTTAATCAGAACATTGCATTCAACTGCACAGTTCTAGCAGCATATTTTTAAAAAATTGGTTATTTATATAAATAACTCGTGTCCATTGTAAAAATAGTCAAAAGTTATTAAATAAACATTTCTTTTGAAATTACCCAGTTTTAACACTTTTTGGGGGAATCCTTTCCAATGCTCTATGCATCATATGTACATATTTATATACATAATATATGCTTATACATGCATATTTTGCATAAATAAGATCATCCCATACATATTATTGTTTGTGTACATTTATTCCTGTAAGTGAGCCATTTTCCCTGTTGGCATGTAGAGATAGTGCATTGTTTTCAATGGGTGCAGAGTATTTTGCTATATGGATATTTCAGTATTTATTTTACATGGTCCCTTTTTTGTTGTTTGCAGTTCTTTTGCTATTAAAGATAATATTGAGATAAATATCTTGGTGCCAAAAAGCTGCTGTACACGTTTGAAAGTTTATCTGTCAGAGAAATTCCTGAAAGTGTAATTGCTGGGTCAAAAATATGCTTCTTTATAGCTTTGATAGATATTACCAGGTTACTGTCCAGAATGGTTGTGCTATTGTATACTCAGCCCCAGCATTTGAGAGAATAGCCATATCTTTGGCTACAAAGCTGGGGAGGGGATGTCTTTCCTGCTCACACGCTGACACAGCAGCGTGGAGCAGTCGAAGAGCCCTCAGATGGGACTCAGGAAATTCTTATAGTTTGGTGAAGCACAAAAACTGGAGTTTTGGAGGTCTAAAGGCTGGTTTTAACCTTGCTGCACCACCCAGCAACAGGGCGAATCTGGGGCGGTTTACTGAATTTCCCCGAGTGAGCACAGTGCCCTTGCGGTGCTGACGCGGAGGTGAAACAAGGTGGCGCTTATTGTAACAGCAGCGTTTGCCGGCTCCTGTCTCCCTCACCCGTCAGCCTCCAGGGCGCAGGCGCCCTTGCAGGGGGTGGGGTCACATGACTGGGTTCTGACCAATCAGGTGTGGGCAGAAGGCATGAAGGCTACTTCCAGGCCCTTTGCTTGGCTCGGGAATAACCGGGTCGTGGTTCGAGATGTTACAGGGATGTGAACCCTGGGAGCAGTGTGCTCTCTGCACGGAGGAACCCCGCCCGGTGTCCAGCCCAGGTCACACCACACTAGGCCAAGTAGCGGACCTTTGTGGTGAGCCTTTGAGATTTCAGGGTCTGTGGTTCAGACAATATGGCCAAGCCTGCCCTAGCCAGTAGGAGGGCCTAGTTAGCGCTCCGGGCACTCTGAAAGCGCGTGTGCTCTTTCCAGGCTCACGATTGGCCTGAGGCTTAGGAAGTCCCTTCCTGAGGCCTCGCATCCCCACCTGTCAAATGGGAGAGCGGAGCTCAGAGACTCCTAATGTCCTTTCCAGTTCTCACACTCAACATCTTAGATTCAGTAGAGAGCAGTGTGTAGGTGTAAATCGTAGGTGCCTCAGACCCAGATGCCAGTAAACCTCAGTTATAACACATCATAACCTAGTTTCACATCCTACCTTCCCCTGTATAAGCTGTGGGAACTTAGGCAGGTTAATGAACCTCTCTGTGATTTAGTTTTCCATAATTTTTATAGTTTTCCTCATGTATATCTTGTCCATATTTGTAGATCTAAGTATTTCAATTTGGGGGTGCAGGCTCTTGGTTTCAAATTTCACTTGTTCATAACTGGTACCTAGAAATGCATTTGACTTTTCTACATTAACTTTATATCTTGCAACCTTGCTATAGTTGTGTATTCATTCCAGGAGTATTTTTGTCATTGTTGTTGTTGATTCTTTCAGATTTCTACATGGATAGTCATGCCCTCTATGAACAAAGACAGCTTTATTTCTTTCTTCTCAATCTTATATCATTTATTTCCTTTTTTTATTGCACTGACTATGACTTACAGCACAACACTGGAAAGGAGTGGTGAGAAGGGATATATTACTTTATTTTTTATTTTATTTTTAATTTTTTGGCCATGCCGCATGGTATGCGAGATTATAGTTCCCCGACCAGGGATTGAACCAGTGTCCCTGCAGTGGTAGCATGGCGTCTTAATTACTGGACCACCAGGAAAGCCCCCATACTTTTAAAGTGGAAATAATAATGGAACCTGCCCAATAGGATTCTTTCAAGGCTTAAGGAATTAGTGCCTGTAAAGTGCTGAGATGAGACATGGAACTTGGTAAGCACAATGGAAGCATTTGTTCCAGAAGTAAATTCCTCAGGGCCTCCTCTGCCTGGATGACCCCAGACAGATTAAGTGACTTCTCCACCATGAAAGGTGTCAGGTGGTTGCTCAGGTTGGGTGAGGGAGCTCATATTTGGGGATAAGGGTGCTGGATCCAGTAAGCTGTCACTAGCAGAGTTGCTTTTCCTGACCATCAGGTTTCTTGCCAGACCTGCATCACGAGGTCAAGAAGTGACCCAGATTCATTATGAAAACTCTCCGTTGTTTCTAGTTTAATTTCAGCTGAGGCTGGAAGCCACAGCCCCTGTCTTCACTTCACTTACTGTGCTTATACCGGTGTACCTGTTTCACGTCAAACCACAAGCTTGAAGCACTGGAAAGTCCCCTTCCTTAGGAAAGATAATCTGGAAGCTGCCCAAAGCCATGTCCTGCCCAGCGGGAGCTCTGGGCCCCCAGGGAGAGGAATGCAGGCAAGCCGAGCCTCAGAGGAGTGGCCCCAGACTGTCCTCAGACCCCTCTCAATGGCAGTAGTGTTAGGAAGAGGGCTCAGCTCTCAGGAGTTAGGTGTGTCTCTGCACCATCAGAGCAAAGTGTCTCTGGAACTCTCCTGCCAAGAACCTTGGCCTTGAGCACCACCCGTAGTCTCCCCCTGTTGCCAGGATGCTTACAAACTCAGGTCTTCTAAGCAAAGCCACGCTGGATGGAAAGAGAGGGACCTTGACCTGAGCTTGGACTCCTGGGTTTATTTCTGGATTCATCTGCTGACTTTCTTTCTGATCTTGGAGTTGTTCAGCCTCCCCAGGCTTTTCTCACTTATCTCTAAATCAGGCATTTGAGAAGCCACAGTGAGGAGCTGACAGGGTCCAGAAGTGACTGGTCTTCCTGCTGCTGAGGGAGGACCAGCTTTCCCTCCTCCCCTCTCCTCCCTCAATAGCAAGGGAGTGAGCTCATCTTTGAGTCACAGTCAAGGGATTTGGAAAGCAATTGGAAAGTCCTATTACTTAAGAAGAGCTTCCCAGGTGGCTCAGCGGTAAAGAATCTGCCAGCAAGGAAGGAGTCATAGGAAACAAGGGTTCAGTCCCTGGGTAGGGAAGATCCCATGGAGCAGGGCATAGCAACCCAGTACGGTATTCTTGCCTGGAGAATTCTTGCCTGGACAGAGGAGCCTGGTGGGCTACAGCTCATGGGGTTGCAAAAAGTCAGACCCTACTGAAGCCACTTAGCATACACGCATTACTTGATAAAAAGGCATTAGAAAGGACTCACAGATGAAGCAGTGGGATCTTTAGATATTCTTGAACTCTAACCTTAATTTGCAAGTCACTGGGCAATCATCACAGCGGGAGTCAGGGCAGGATGTGCCACCCCTGTTCCTGGAGAGCCTAGAGGGCGAATAAATTAGAATTCCTGTGTGTAGAACTGCGAAGGATCCAGCAAAATGTCTTTATCAGAGTGTCATTTACAATCTGATACCCTGATGGCAGCAGCATTTCCTGTGGCTTAGTAGGAGTCTGACCAGAATAAATTGTTGCAGACCTTCCACTGGAAAAAAATTCTGCTTGGATCCCTTGACAAGAGCCTGCTGGCCAGACCTGACCATCCTTATTGAAACTTCTTTCCAAAGCTTGGAGAACAGAACTTCATTAACTGGGCAGAGTAGAGGACTAGGTGGTTGCTTGATATTAATGCTGTGATGATGGGAAGAGTAAGGCTGATCTTCTGTGTGCCATATGCAGCATCCACCCTGGGGAAAGCTGTATTAAGAAGTGACCTCATGCTGCAGACAGCTTCTCTGCAGCAGAGATTCATGTCTGTTTCAAGAGCACCCTCCACTCAGCCTGGAGGGAGGATCAGGGTCACAGTCAAATGTCTGAGGAGACTCGCTGCTCATCAGACATGCAGGTGTGGTGGGCGGCCCACTTCCGTTCACCATGCTCAGGGATCTGCATGTTCCCACTGCTCAAAGTGTGAAATCCAGCCCTGGACACATCCAAGGCAGCATCCTGCAGTGGAGTGATACATGGCAAAGGGGTGAGGGTCTGCCGTTTGGGGCTCTCAGACCCCTGGTCAGAATCCACAGAAGCCTTCCAAAGTGTGGTTCAGGGGAGAGTTGCTCAGGACCCAGAGAGGGTGGCGGGCATTTCCTCCAGAAGCAATCCGTCCTGTTGCAGGAGCCCGACATGTGGGACCCTCCCTTCCCCGGCCCTGAGTGTGGTGGGCTGTCTGCCTGCTCCTCCTCAGCTTGAGGGGAAGACGGCAGGCGCTCACCTCTTCCAGGTTTTGAGTTCTGGACTTTGGATGTAGGTTTAAGACTCTGACCACCTTGGACACTGCGGGAGATAGCCAGGAGGGGAGAGAGCTCAGGCTTAGGGAAGATGAATCAAAGACCTTGGGGGGGGTTCAGCCAAAAGCTGTGGAGTAGGGGAAGGAAGTGGGCAGTTATGCCATTGTCAGGGCTCCTCACTTGCTGTTCATTCAGAGGGGACACACTAGCCACCACTTGACTCACCCAGTTGCCTCTCTGTTGTGGGTGTATAGCCACCACCCACACACCAACAGTACTGAAGGGAGGAGGGGAGCCAATTTGCCCACCATCCTTGCAGAGCTAGAGGGCAGAATGGCTCAGCCTTCACGGGACCACCCTGATGGGGGGACAGGCTCTAACTCTGCATGGGACTGGGTGACTTGCTGTCAAGTGGCGAATGACACCTCACCTCTGGATTTGTGGCTGCGGAGGAGAAAAACACTGTTTTGAAGGGAGACAGGCCAGACTGAAATCTCGCTCCACCTCTGACTGTTTGGGCAGCCTGGGGAAAGTCTCCAGTCATCAGGGTTCCATGTGAATGCACACGCGCAGGATCGGAGGGCGTGGCATACGGCATTTACGATGGAGGAGAGACCCTGATTCTGCCATTCTGTGTCTCCTCCAAGTGAGCAGTTAAGCCTCCTAAGTCATAAGCTTCTGAGGCACACTGTCAGAGGCAGGTGCTCAGATCTGCATGTGCCAAATGCGGGGAAGCCGGGGTGTGAGCTGCACTGCAAATTGGAAACAGCCTTGTCGCAAAGCGGGGACTAATGTGCCACTCGGGGAAGATACCGAGGCTCCCGCATGTCCAGATCACCGTGTTAGAGACAGCATCTTGGAATTTTCAGATGTCGAGTGGTGCACACAGTGGTCTCATCCTCATGGTCTGAGCTCCTGGGGGCGTGGGGCATGCATGTCCTGGGCCCTGAGCGGTGATGACACTCAGCGGGGTGGGCTGCACCTGCTCCTCTCCTCCTCCGGCCTGGGTGAAAGCTGGCAGGGTACCTGCTTCTGAGGTGATTCTGGGATCACAGCATTTTTCTTCCCATGGGCTGCATGAGCTGGTGCAGGGTGGGCAGGGGGCATAGAGGGAGGATGGGCAAGGGCTCAGAACCCAGTCTTTGAACCCAGACCCCCTGCCCCCGCCCAAACACGTGCCCACCTGCCTGTGCCCCTCCATCTCCCAGGAAGCTTCGAGTGGGACCCATCTGCCTCAAACATGGCTTCTCTCCAGGCAGCAGCGTGGCTTTGTCCTCATACTGTAGGAAAAATACACGTCTGGCCCGTATCTGCCTGTGTGCCTTTGAATAGCCAGATCTAAAGTCACGCCAAACTGCAGAAGTGTATTTGGTTAAAGCACAGGTATGGCTCAGGTGCCTGGCCCCTGGCCCACGGAGTCCTGTGTTCCTGGGTGGATCACGCGTGGTGCCCCCAACCGCCTCCTGGGAAGCGTGACTGCCGTGTGGGTGTGTGGGAGGCTGCTCTGCCCTGGGGACGCTGGAGGTTCAAACGGGCAAGGCTGAGCCCATGTTCCTGGAAAGGGAGCTTCTGTGCTATGCGAGGCTGCCCCGGTGCCTGGCCCTGACAGCCCAGGAGGTCACCTCATCACATCTCTTGCGGATGCCGGCGGAACCCCTCAAGCCTCCTGAAGCTCACTGCTTGGAACAGACACCGTGTGAAGCCAGCCTACTATTTCTGAGCACCACATTTGTGCCAGGGACTCACACATGTGCCCTCCTTGAATTTCTCTGACAGGGATACACTGTTAGGTTCACTTTACAGCGTGAGTGTAAAGTGAAAAAAGCCCACCCAAGCCTGTGTGTGAGTTGCTCAGTTGTATCCGACTCTTTGCAACCCAGTGGACTGTAGCTCGCCAGGCTCCTCTGTCCATGGAATTTTCCAGACATGGGCCCTGCTCAAGGCCTCTGGGCAGCAGTAACGGAGCCAGCCCAGCTAGTCTTGGGGCCCACGTCTCCCAGCGCACTGCCTTGCACACAGACCCCTGGCTGGCAGCCAGCCTCACAGTGGATGTTCACACAGGAAATGAAATGATTGGAGCTGGAAGATGGGGATCAACAGCCCAGAAAAACTGCCAGAGCCATTCTCGGTCTTGTAGCTTCTTCCTTTTCTTTCTGCTTTTAAAATCTTGGGCCAAGAGTCCTCACCCCTAAACTCAGTGCAATTGGGAAGTTTTTCTGCTCCAGGGTCTCTGTTTCCATGGATAAAACGGGAATAATAAAAATCACAGCAGGACTCTGAAGGGTTTGGAGCACTAATTCCAGAGAATATTTGCTGCTTTGGAAAATCTATTAATGAGGGTTTTTTTTATGCTAACAAAAGTAAAATACATGAAAGCCCAAGAATCCCAAAAACTGTGTGTGTAATTCAAAAGTCAACTGAGGACAAGAAAATAGCAATTGAATTCAACCGGGGCTTAACCCAGCCTCCTATTCAGAGAAAATCCTGGATTCCACAGATTCATCCCTGTAAACCTTGATGAGTTAGCACTAAACCATGTAGCTGATGAAGTTCTGTATTGGAAACATTACATCATGGAGGAAAAGGCTCATCAGTTGTCTGGTCTCTGGGACCCACCCCCAACCCTCTGACTGGTGTAAAACTGCTTGTCCTTGGAGTGGGGGAGACAGTGCTTCTCGGAATGATACTCTGCCAAGCTTCGAGCATCCGTCTGTTTCTGAAGGCTGTCCATACCAGGAGGCTGGTTCCTGGGGGACCTGATCATGCTATCCTCCCCCGAATCCATAAGAAAAGGATCTCTTTCCAGATCCATAAGAAAAGGGCACTGGGCGGGAGCAGATTTGGACTTCTGCAGCAGCATTTCCCACTGGCCCTGCCCATGCCCGTGGCCATGGTTTCACAGGCACACAGCCTACCTCTTGCCACTGCTTTCATGGCAGAGTTGAATTATTGCAGGGACCACATGGCATGCAAAGCTGACACATTTAGTCTCTGGCCCTTTACAGACATAGTCTGTGGCCCTTGGACTTAGAGGATTGAGAAGGTTATGTACACTGGTATTGTAAGATCATTTCTTAAATTCCCAATGAACTTTTAAGCCCTTGCTACTGGCTCATTTTCTTCAAGAAATATTTGTAGCGAATCCTTTTATAGAAGCTCCCTTGCAGTCTGTGTGGTGAGGTGTTACCCTTGGTGATGCTGAACCCCTTGTAGCCAAGAGCCTGCTGTACCAGGACAGGCCTCAGTGAGGAGGAGGCAGAGGGCCACCTCCTCTGCTTTGTCTCAGGAGCTGAATCCAATCCCCAGGTTCACCTCCACTCCACCCATGTGGAAGGCAATGCTCTGGAAGGGTGACAGGTGCTGAGAAATGTCCTGGAAGAATATGCTTTGCTGTTGAGAGATGCAGAGGACTGATGCTCCTAAAGCCTTTGGGCTTCCAGTAAGGCATGGCCAAGGGGGTAGCTGGGTGGGCCCTGCTGCCATGTCTTCTGCTGAGGCAGCAGATTGTGGCTGAAACGTGACTGTCTCGCTTAGCAGCTGCCCATGACCTACCTGTTAGTTCCCAATCAACGCATATATGGTACCATGGAGATGCTCAGGCAGACAACCAATGGGTCATTAAGGAAATAGAAACATGCCTGGAGACACATGGAGATGAAAGCACAGTGATCCACAATCTATGGGGTGCAGCAAAAGCAGTTTTAAGAGGGATGTTCACAGCCATACAAGCCTACACCAGGAAACAAGAAGAATCTCAAATACTAAATTTCACACTTAAAGGATGAGAAAAAGAGGAACAAACAAAATCCAAAATTTTTGTTTGGGTTTTTTGAACCCCAACTTCAAGTTTAGAAGGAAAGAAATCATGTCAGTAGAACAAATGAGATAGAGATAAGAAAACAATGGAAAAATTCAATGAAACGAAACACTGGTTCTTTGTAAAAATAAACAAAAGATAAATGTTTAGCCAGATTCATCAAGAAAAGAAGAGAGGGGGCACAAATCAATAAAATAAAAAATGAAAAATAAGTTACAACCAACAGCACCAAAATACGAAAGATCATGAGAGATTATTACAAACAAATTATATGCCAATAAAAAGGACAACCTAGAAGAAATGAACAAATTCCTAGGAATATAAAATCTCCCAAGACTGAATCAGGAAAAATAAAAAATGACAACAGACCAATGATCAGTAATGAAATCAAACCACTAATGAAAAAAATTCTCAACAAATAAAAGTCCAGGATGAGACAGCATCAGAGAAGAATCCTAACAAACATTAAGAGAACAGTTAACACCTATCCTTCTGAAACTATTCCAAAAATTGCAGAGGAAGAAGCACCCCCAAGATCATTCTGTGAGGTCTCCATTACCCTGAGAACAAAGCCAGACTAAGATGTAACAAGAAAAGAAAAGAAAGTTGGCCCTTGAGCAACACAGGAGTTGGGGGTGCCAACAACCTGTGTAGTCAAAACACTGCATACAGTTCAACCAACCATGGATCGTGTTTGCATTTGCCTAGTGACTAATGACGTTGAACATATTTTCCTGTGCTTTTTGGGCTTTTGAGTATGTTCTTTAGCAAAATGTCTACTCAAGTCCTTTACCCATTTAAAAATGGGTTATTGTTTATTGTTAAATTATTGTGTTCTTAGTATGTTACATATCAGATATATGATTTGCAATTGTTTCCCCCCAACCTTTTGTGTTTTCTTTTCATTTTCTTGATGTTCATAAGTTTTTAAAGCAATAGATATGACAGTTTCTGTAGGTGTCACACTTAGATGGTTTTCAGGAATGAAGTCTCATAATAAGGGAAACAGTTTCAAATATCAGAGTTTTAAAAATGCATTCTCCAGCACACAATTTTCTTTCTAAAAGAGTTATTTTTTCACTCCTAGTTACAATATAAACTTCACCTTACTGACTAAGAGCATTTAAAACATTTATTTGCATATCTTTGTAATAGCTGCTGGCAGATATGTTGTTGACTGCCACTTGTAATCACAGGAAATACCAGTCAATCTGAAACACTGGGTATAAGAAAATGCTTGACTTGAGAAGTCTTTTAAGCATCTTGCCATGAGGCAACCATTGTGGTACAAATATTTCATGGTTTTTGAAAGTTTCAAAGTACTGCTTGTATCAAACTACCTGCATCGGTGACATGAGCAGTTTCTAATGCATTGATGTCCACCTCACTGCCACAGTTGCTGTTCAGTCACTAAGTCGTGTCTGACTCTTTGCCACCCCATCGGCTGCAGCACACCAGGTTTCCCTGTCCTGCACCATCACCCAGAGTTTGCTTAAACTAGTGTACATTGATCTGGTGATGATATACAACCACCTCATTCTCTGTTGCCCCCTTCTCCTGCCTTCAATTTTTCCTAGCATCAGGGTCTTTCCCAAGGAGTCAGCCTTTCCCATCAGGTGGCCAAAGTATTGGAGT
Organism: Muntiacus reevesi; assembly: GCF_963930625.1. Classification (NCBI taxonomy): domain Eukaryota; kingdom Metazoa; phylum Chordata; class Mammalia; order Artiodactyla; family Cervidae; genus Muntiacus; species Muntiacus reevesi. The sequence goes on along the minus strand of NC_089250.1, from coordinate 91,638,977 downwards.
TTCACCTTCAGTATCAGTCCTTCCAATGAATATTCAGGACTGATCTCCTTTAGGATGGACTGGTTTGATCTCCTTGCTGTCCAAGGGACTCTCAAGAGTCTTCTCCAACACCACAGTTCAAAAGCATCAATTCTTCAGTGCCCCGCTTTCTTTATAGTCCAACTCTCACATTCACACATGACTACTGGAAAAACCATAGCTTTGACTAGATGGACCTTTGTTGGTGAAGTAATGTCTCTGTTTTTTAATATGCTGTCTAGGTTGGTCATAGCTTTTCTTCCAAGGAGCAAGCATCTTTTAATTTCATGGCTGCAGTCACCATTTGCAGTGATTTTGGAGCCCAGAAAAATAAAGTCAGCCACTGTGTCCACTGTTTCCCCATCTGTTTGCCATGAAGTGATGGGGCCAGATGCCATGATATTAGTTTTCTGAACGTTGAGCTTTAAGCCAGTTTTTTCACTCTCCTCTTTCACTTTCATCAAGAGGTTCTGTAGTTCCTTTTCACTTTCTGCCATAAGGGTGGTGTCATCTGCATATCTGAGGTTATTGATATTTCTCCCTGAAATCTTGATTCCAGCTTGTGCTTCTTCCAGCCCGAAATTGCGCATAATGTACTCTGCATGTAAGTTAAATAAGCAGGGTAACAATTTACAGGTTTGATGAACTCTTTTCTCAATTTGGAATCAGAATGTTGTTCCTTGCCTGGTTCTAACTGTTGCTTCTTGAACTGCATACAGATTTCTCAGGAAGCAGGTAAGGTAGCCTGGTATTTCCATCTCTTTAAGAATTTTCCAGTTTGTTGTGATCCACACAGTCAAAGGCTTTGGCTTCTTCTGGCACTCTCTTGCTTTTTTAATGATCCAGCGGATGTTGGCAATTTGATCTCTGGTTCCTCTACCTTTTCTAAATCCAGCTTGATTTCACCTACTGTTGAAGTCTGGCTTGGAGAACGTTGAGCATTACTTTGCTAGTGTGTGAGGTGATTGTAATTGTGCAGTAGTTTGAGCATTCTTTATCATTGCCTTTCTTTGGGATTGGAATGAAAACTGACCTTTTCCAGTCCTGTGGCCACTGCTGAGTTTTCCAAATTTGCTGGCATATTGACTGAAGCACTTTTACAGCATCATCTTTTAGGATTTGAAATAGCTCAACTGGAATTCCATCCCTTCCACTAGCTTTGTTCGTAGTGATGCTTCCTAAGGCCCACTTGACTTCGCATTCCAGGATGTCTGGCTCTAGGTGAGTGATCACACCATTGGGGCACTGTTTTGTCATAGTTATTTATTTGCAAATAACCAGAATCTTTCTAATTAAAAAAAGAAGAAGAAAGAATTCTGGCTGAAGCAGCAGATACCTACCTGGTGACACCTTATGTAGTTTTCCCAAAAGATGGTCATTTTATTAAAGATGTCATTTAATGTTGAGTACCTCTTCTCCAGGGCATTTTTGAAGATATAAAACATTTTTAAAAGATATATTTTATTATTGATACAGAATCAAACACACAGTATAAGCTGAGACATCTGTACTCTAAAGCAAGTGTTTCTCAAATGTGATTTTTGCTCTTTTAGTCTATTGCTGTGAAATAAGAAGCCTTGAAAGAGGCTTTAAAATTTTATCATTAAGTTCAATGAGGTTCTCAAAGGCAACAGATTAAATATTTCCTCACTTCTCACAGTAAACATTGCTGAAGAGCTGGCAGATGTATGTTCTCGCATCTGTGTTTTTGCTCAGTTTTCAAATGTCTTGCTAATCAGGATGGCTTTATGCTATTGTTAGCCAGTAGCTCAGCACAATACATCCTTCAGGGAGACTGGGTGACTGTAAATCCATTCTTCAGATCAGCTTCCTGATTATTTCAATATTTTGCCAGGTCTGCCATCAGGTCTGATTAGATTGTCTCTGTTTTTACTTGTTAATGTGGTCAGTGAAGGGTTTATATCAGGGATGGTAAGAGGTTGGCTGGAGTTGCATGGTTGACCTTGTCCTCATTCTGTTGTCTTCTGGCAGGAATCTTCTGGGGCTATTTTGCAGGAGTGAATCTAGTTAAAGCCAAACAATTTAATCAGGCCCACATCCCTGCATCCTCCCACTGCCACCTAGTTCTCCCTGGGTCCCTGAGGAGCCCTGCATGGTGCAGCCAACGTCTAATGTGCAGAAAAAGGAAAAGCAGCTGCTTCCATTATAGAGTAAATATCATAAAGTTTAATCTTCTCATTTTATAAGATAAATATTAAATTTCTAACGTTTCTTTCCATCCCCCAGTGGATGGGCATGACTCAGTCTGAGGCATGTGTACCTTCTTTGGATACCATCTGCTCTAAAGGTATTTTAAAGTATCTTTTCAAGACAAAGAGAGCAAACACATTTGACACATATTTGATTTTCAAAAAGAAAAACCGGAACCTCCCCAGAGGCGTGTGGGCATAGCCCTTTTCAACAGATGAATTACTTAATGGTTTTATTGGAAATCTAATTTTTTAGACAAAATAGTCTAAATAGATAAGAGAAGCCTGTGACCTTATGAGAGATGAATCCATTGTGTAAAACAAATGATCAGGCCCAGTTGTGTTTCATAGTTTGGGGACTTTTTAAACCCCAGATTTAGCCAATTCTTGGCTCAGGCCACAATATCACCATGGTCTGTGGAAGATCCCACTCTAGTTTCTAATTTCCATTATTAATTCCTTTTATAGGCCTCTTTCACTCCTCCTTTTCCCCCTTCATAGGCAACCACTCCCTATAACACTCCTTGTATGTGTTCTGTGTATCACTTTTTTCTAAGTTAAGGTATTTCCTTTCTAGTTGCAGCTTTTTTCTGTTTGTTAAGAGCTTCCCCCTGCCCCCAGTTAAAAATAGGTTTTGAACATTACTGACTGTGTTCTGTGAAAACTGAGATGATAGAACTATCTCCTTTATTCTAGTAATGTTAAACCTACACTGAAAAATATTTTTTTCATTCAATCATGATTGCCTTCCTGAGATGAGTCCTACTTAGTCATAATTTTTCTTAATACTATTTTAGGGTCAAATTATGAAACATAACTTGTTTCATAATTTTGTGGAAAATTCTTAAAGAGATGGGAATACCAGACCACCTGACCTGCCTCCTGAGAAACCTGTATGCAGGTTAGGAAGCAACGGTTAGAACTGGACATTGAACAACAGACTGGTTTCAAATTGGAAAAGGAGTATGTCAAGGCTGTATCTTGTCACCCTGCTTATTTAACTTATATGCAGAGTACATCATCAGAAATGCTGGGCTGGATGAAGCACAAGCTGGAATCAAGATTGCCGGGAGAAATATCAATAACCTCAGATATGCAGATGACACCACCCTTATGGCAGAAAGTGAAGAAGAACTAAAGAGCCTCTTGATGAAAGTGAGAGTGAAAAATCTGGCTTAAAGCTCAACATTCAGAAAACTAAGATCATGGCATCTGTTCCCATCAGTTCATAGCAAATAGGTGGGGAAACAATGGAAACAGTGACAGACTTTATTTTTGGGGCTCCAAAATCACTGCAGATGGTGACTGCAGCCATGAAATTAAAAGATGCTTGCTCCTTGGAAGAAAAGCTATGACCAACCTAGACAACATATTAAAAAGCAGAGACATTACTTTGCCAACAAAGGTCTGTCTAGTCAAGGCTATATGGTTTTTCCTGTAGTCATGTATGGGTGGGAGAGTTGGACTATAAAGAAAGCTGAGCACCAAAGAATTGATGGTTTTGAACTGTGGTATTGGAGAAGACTCTTGAGAGTCCCTTGGACTGCAAGGAGATCCAACTAGTTCATCCTAAAGGAAATCAGTCCTGAAAATTCTTTGGAAGGACTGATACTGAAGGTGAAACTCCAATACTTTGGCCACCTGATTTGAAGAACTCACTCATTTGAAAAGACCCTGATGCTAGGAAATATTGAAGATGGGAGGAGAAGGGGACAACAGAGGATGAAATGGTTGGATAGCATCATTGACTCAATGGACATGAGTTTGAGTAAACTTTGGAAGTTGGTGATGGACAGGGAGACCTGGCATGCTGCAGTCCACGGGGTTGCAAAGAGTTGGACACGCCTGAGTGACTGAACCGAACTGAATGAAACATAATATCTATTCCTTGAAAATTTGACAGAGCTTTCAGGAATACAGGTATTATTTCAAGTTAGAAAATCTTTTAACACAGTAACTACATAATAGGTTGTAGGAGGAAAGCAATGTAATCATCTCAGTGTTGCAAGCTGAGACAGAATTTTCAGCCTTATAGGTTGACTAAATGTCTAGTTATACCACTTGATGAATGGAGAATAGTCAGTGAGATTTCTAATACAGTTTTTGAGGAAGTATAAATTTTGTGGCATCAATTAATTTTTGTAATTAATTGTTTGTAATTAATTTTTATAATTAATGTGTAATAAACATACCCTTTAACAAAGAGATTACACTTTTTACCTTGCATAGAATTGCTCTTGCATAAATGCTAAGATATACGCAAAAGATTATTGATTGCAGCATGGTTTGTAATAATAAAAAATTTAAAACAATGTATTCTTTTTTAAAAAATAATTTTTTATTTTTAAATAATTTTGTTGTGCCAAGTCTTAGCTGCAGCATCTGGAATCTGGTTCCCTGACCAGGGATTGAACCTGGGCCACCTGCATTGGGAGTGCAAAAATTTTAGCCAATGGCCCACCAGTGAAGTCCTTCCATATTCTAAACTAAGTAAAATTTGATACATGTGTATGATGAAACAAGCTGAGTATCTATTTTATTAGCTACTAAAAACCTAATGTTGAGAGTGATGCATCTAGTTTGCTATGTTTATATAAATTTTAAAACACACACACACACGCAAAAAGACAATTTGACAGAACCTATGTATGAAACAGTCCAGGCCAGAAGCCTCCAGATTTTGATATGCAGTGTTGTCATCATTAGCTCACTGCTAAGGATTTTGTAATTTCACTGATGGTTGAAGCATGTGGTGCATCTTTGTTCATGTTTATGGTCTGTTGAGCCACTAGTGTTTGGGAAACATGTCCTAAGTCACCACTCCCCATGGTTGACTTATTGATTTCTCTTCATGAGTTTGTTAGCTGTTGCTTCTTATATTTTGAGATTATATTGTTTTGAGTTTAGGATGGAGTTCACTTCAAGGTCACTATGGCTTTCTTTTCATTTAAGTTCTCCACATAAATACATGACTAATACAGGGAAGTGGGTGCTTTGAGATTCTGAAGACAGCTTCCATTGGAGTTCTAGGTACTTTTATTAATATTAATTGCCTAGAAGAGAGTGTGGTTTCTTGGTGGTTCCGGGAATTTGTTTTGTCTCTTGAGTTTCTCCTTGACCCCATGACCTGCTCCCACTTAGACTGTACTGTCACTGGAGACTGGCCGACGTAAGAGCTTGGACTCTCTCTGGAAAGGCTGGTTAAGTGCTCCTTAGTTCCTGTGGTTTGGTCTGACTGCAACAGGGCTCTGCTCTCCTGGGTTCCCAGAGGCCTGGTGTGCAGCTGGCTATCTGGGTCTCCCAAGACCTAAGTCCCAGAAGCAAATTGCCTGATAGCATCTGGTGTCCTTTGGTCACTGTCCCTGGAGAGTGGACAGAGCCACACCTTCCTGAGCTGCTTACTGAAGCTGAGGACAGCTGACAGTGACCGTAAGTCATAAGTTCCCTTTCTGGGAGGAAGATTACACTGTACAAATTTGGGGAGAAGGAGAGAGGACCCAGGCATGGAATGCCCTTAGAGAAGGGTTGCCGGGTCAGCGTACCCAAGACCCTCAGAGGCAGCAGTTCAGGGACCCTGTGCTTCTCGGGGCACGTGAGGCCAGGGTGGGCCCGGGAAGAGAGCAGACCTCACACCATCGTCTGCCAGCCCTGTCTTGTTTTGCTCCTCAAGCTCTTCCAGAGCACAGGGCACCTCCAGGCTGGGCCTGGCCTTGCCACGCACCACATACCCGCCCCTCCCTCTATCTGCACCTCAGCCTGTGTGCTGTCGCCTGCTGCAAGAGCCCTCCAGTGCCGGCTTGTGTCCTGATGAAGGTTGGACGCCTTCTCTTATGGTGACGCTTTATGCCCAGTGTAGTGAGGAGATATCTGCAGAGGAGCTTCCAGAAAGGGGTGATGCTTTGGGGCTGGGGCTGGGGCCGGGGGTGGGGCTCAGTGTGCATCCCTTCTGATTCCACCCAGGAGATGCACCCCAGTACCTCCCAGACTCCTTGAAGTTGATGTTCCAGAGACCATGTAGGACTCTGATGAGATGTCTTGGGAGGGACCTGCATTCTAAGCCAAGTCAGTCAGGGCAGGAGGCAGAGATTGCATCCTGTTGGTCAGCGTGGCTCAGGAAGGAGCTCTGGAGCAGGGGTACCGTGGCAAAGCCAGCTCCTGGCATCAGTCCAAAACCAGTCTTCTTCAGTCAATTCAGCTGGAAATCCTATGCTGTGATGAGAAACCCCAATGCCTGTCTTGGTGCTGTGTGGCCAAGCTTATCTGATAAGGAGGGGATGGCATCATAGCTGCATGGGAAGTGGTTCATTGCTCATTTCCTCTCTTGCAGAGGGACAAGAAAGCAGGAAAGTCCTGGGGCCCTGGCAGACACAGGCAGGCAGGGAAGGTGTGGAGAGAGTCAGGACGAATGGCTGAAGGTGACAGAGACCCACAGCCACATGTGCTCAGGTGAGCTGTGCATGTCACTGCTACATTGCTGCTGGCAGGGGCATTTGCCATGTTGTTTAGAGGATGTCACCAGTTCCTAAAAGCCCCACCTCTAGTCACACTACCTCCCCTTCCACGTACTTGATTTCTCCGATGGCTTATCCGCCTAACAGGGTCACAGGTTGTTGAGAAGTTTAAAAGCATCTAATGCACCCCCTCTACCTTTGTACCCCCAAGAAGAGATGCACAGGGAAGGCTCTTCCTCATTCTGCCCAGCCCTGATTCCTCTCTGTATCTAGGGCCTTATGTGTGTGGGGCGGTCTCCCCTCTGCACATGGCCATGCAAGCCCAGGGGTTCACATAGCATCTTCTGTCCTGGAGAAGAGGGTCCAGAGAAGAGGCCTGCTCGCTGCCTCTTGCTTGGTGGCAGGAGTTTCTAGGGTCTGGCCCAGAGGGGTCGTGTACCTGGTCCCTGACTTGCAGACTCAACCCGCAGAGAGGGGAGAGGCCCGACAGGAGTCCAAGAGCAGGACCCTCTCAAGAGGGGACGCAGAAGTTAAGGTGGCTCAGGTCTGGGTGGGGGTGGGGGTGCTGTGACAGCGATTAGTCAGGAAAGATCTACCCCTCATACTAGCTTAAGGAAGTCAAACTTGTTTTCCTCACTTCCTTGGGAGACACAGAAGTAGGGTAGAAAGATGCACAGATCATGTCAGCATAACAGCCCCAGGACAACAGGGACTTTGTATCCTTCATATTAAAAATACCAAGTCACAGGCTCATCGCTCGTTGTGGTGTCCAAGCAAGTTGAAGGGGTGAGGATTGGGGGGCCAGGGTCCAGGCTGGGGTGCAAACCCACTGTGTGGGCAGGGCATTTCCCCTTGGAAGGCATCTCTCATGAGAAGCTCTTATGTGAGGAGTTGCTTGGTTCCCATGTCTTTACCCCCAATGAAGTCGATACTTTCTTTTTTTGATTCTCCATCAAAGTGGGAGCCTAATAATATAAGAAAGCCCTGCCCCTGTAGATTTGAGCTCAGAGCTCACTCCTGTTCCCCTCCCCTCACTGCCCCACCCTCCATATTCCCCCTTCTCCTCTCCCTTTTTCCTCCTCCCTCTATCTTTCCTCTCTCCCTCCAGCCCTCCATCCTTCTCTCGGTCTCTCTCACATCTCTCCTTTCTTACTTCTCTCCCTTCCCATCCCCTCCCCCCACCCCACTTCATCCCCCCACTCCCAGTGGATTTATGTAATTTCTTGGTTCAACAGCTGGATTCATGTGTGAACAGATGTTTTCATCACTGACTGCAGTGCTAATCAAAAAACCCCAAAGTGCAGAGCAAAGATATGGTCTTTGATTCTTCTGCTTCTTGTGAGGACATTGTTTTAAAGTAGTGTTGTGAATTGCAGCTGCAGGCTGTATTTTTCCTGATGTTTAGAGGATTTGCTCTACCCACAATCCATACAAGGTTTTAAGCTTTCAAATCCAGTTACTCCCTGATTGGATTTGCATGCTTCTTCCTCAGTCACCAATTAAGCTGTCATTTCATCCGTAGGGCACGTTCTTGGATATTTGTTGATAATGACCCCCCAGTTTTCCGTTCTTCCTCTGGGCAGGGATGTGGAGACTGAGGCTGCAACAAAAGGCCTGCTTCACTCCGCTGTGGCCACAAAGCCCCTTCGTGTCTGTGGCCGTTGTGGCCCCACAACATCAGGCCCTGGCTGCGGCCAGTGCCAGGCAGTGTGCCAGGATGGTGTGGTCTACACAAGGGGCCAGCAGTCACCCGAGAAGCATGAAGGACCCAGTTCAGGGCAGAGGGAAAAACTGCTTCTATAGACAGCAGTTAAGAAGTCCATGATGCTGACACTGTCTAGACATACTAATCTGTATGTCTGGAGGCATAGACAGTAGAAATGTGGTGGGCCATTGGTGTGTCTTCTGGTAATTTTTATTAAGATGCTCCATTTGAAATGAGGGCTTCCCTTGTGGCTCAGCTGGTAAAGAATCTGCCTACAATGTGGGAGACCTGGGTTTGATCCCTGGGTTGGGAAGATCCCCTGGAGAAGGGCAAGGCTACCCACTCCAGTATTCTGGCCTGGAGAATCCTGTGGACTGTATAGTCCTTGGGGTCGCAAACAGTTGGACACCACTGAGTGACTTTCACTTCACTATTGAAATGATCCTAGAATCATCAAATACCAGACAGGGCACCATCCATCTGAGTGTCTCACCATGGAGCCTGGCTGATCTGCACAATCCCTGGTGCATGGGATTGACACCTGCATCACAGGGCTCTCAGCATGTGAGGACCCTCAGCTCTAAAGTCTAGAGTCCTCAACCCCATTCATGGTGTCAATCAAAGACATCCCCACACATTTCCATAAATGCTCCATAACTTTTCCCTTTTGGTCAAGAAAATCGGTTGAGAGAGTTGAAGTTTGGCCCAAGAATGATGCTCTTTCTATTGGTTCCCGGTCACCTTCCCAGATCAAGGATCCCTGAGCTGGAGGGAGTAGGGTGGGTGCGGGGAGTGAGAGGACGCACTGTCTTTGTCCCAGGGTTGGTGTGGGAAGGTTCGGCCTCTCTCCCCACCTCACCCACACACCCACACTCACCATTACCTTTCTCTGAGGACCTCTCTGTGTTTCCTCATGCTCTAGTGCTCCTCAAAATGGCCTTGAAATGCTGAGGCTCCTCGGATGAAACCACAGATCAGAGCAAGGGATTTGTTATTCCTTTGTTTGTTAATGTCACTGTCAGAGAGGCACCTTGAAGGTAATGGTGGAATCTCTCCCCCTTTCTAACCCAACAGAATGACATTTATGGACCTGCTGGCCACAAGCTTCTTCAGGGCAGGGATGTCCTCCCCATGTCTGTGTTTGCAGTGTTCCACAGCGCCTGGAAGACCCACAGGGCTGAGCATGCTGCGTGCAGAAGCCTCAGGTGTCCTGACAAATTCCATGTCCACCCCACAAGGTTTCTGTGACACAAAGAATTGCCTAAAGTCAAAGGGCACAGGGCCCTCGGGGGGAGGCCGAAGATGCTACAGTGGTGTACCAACCTTGTGAAGCCAGCCATTGCCCGGAGTGATGGGTGAGTGGGGACTCGTGCAGCAGACGGGGCAGTCTGGGGAGTCTGCTGCTGATCCACGTTAATACTAATGTGCGTGCTCACGCTAAGTCGCTTCAGTTGTGTCCGACTCTGTGCAGCCCTTTGGACTGTAGCCTGTCAGGCTCCTCTGTCCGTGGGACTTTCCAGGCAAGAATACTGGAGCGGGTTGCCATACCCTTCTCCAAGCGATCTTCCTGACCCAGGGATCGAACCCACCTCTCTTATGTCTCCTGCATTGGCAAGTGGGTTCTTTACCACTAGCGCCACCTGGGAATACTCATGAAGCACATGGCAAATTCTTATACAGCCAAAACTTCCCTGACTAGACCTTTGAGGTGAATGATGTGTTCCTTCCTACACTTGACTTTCAGGAGAAGTTATCAGCCAACTTTTTGTTGGGACCACAAACTACTGACATCTTGTAGTGATTCCTCCTCTCTCCAGGGCAGGGCAGCTGCCTGGCTTTGTTCCTGGTCAGGTCAGGTCTGGGGCTTCCTGATGGGAGATGCCTGGCCATCTGGGCACTGCTCTTCCCATGGTCCCTGCAAATCCTCGGGTACATTTGAAGTTACACCTGGACTGGCATGGGTCACTCCTGTTCACACTCAACTGGCAGGTCTCATATCCAGGCCCAGTATCTAGGGGTGCGTGTGTGTGTGTGTGTGTGTGTGTGTGTGTGTATCTGTCCCATCATGGCTACGAGGAGACCAGCTTGTCTGAGTCTCCTGTTTCATACTAAAATGACACCGCAGTTTGTTCATTTTGGTGCAACTCTGCTCAAAATTCTTCCTTTACTCCCAAATAAGGCCCAAACCCTCCTAGTGTGGACATTTTCCCCAGCAGTGCCTGATGACTCCCCACCAGCTACCCCAGAGGGTGCTCCCACCCAGTCTCTGGGCTTCGGACCAGGCTGGCTTCACATCTGCCTACACTCCTGGGTGAAGCCTTTGAAAGACACTCCCACCTTCTAAAGGCCACCTTTGATTCTTACTGTTTCTTTCTGTTTGTGCCATCCTTTCTGTGATTACCCATGCATCACCTGAAAAATTTTCCTGTCATATGTTTTCATTTTACTTTTTGTGTGCTTACGTTTTGCTGCTCACTGAAAAAGAGCATCTCCCGGGAGGCTGGGGCCCTGATTAAGGCCTGTCTCCCTGGAGACTTACCAAAGATCCAGAGGGGCCAGGTGTGCACATGGGCTCCTCTCAGGGTGCACAGCAATGTGGGTGATGTGATGGAGATACAGGGGCAGCGTCCCCAGGCCCTTCTGACGATGGCCTAATGGACCTTGATGGCGACCAGGGAGCATTGTCCCCAGGCCTTGTGATGACCACTTAGGGACCCAGCAAGTCTCTGAACACCACATCACCTTGAAATCGTTGTTGTCCGTTTGTACTGACTGAGGTGGGAGATTGGGCTGCTGTCACATTTCTTTGAAATATTTTCAATAAACAGACAATAAAAATATTTTCAATGAACATCATTTTCTTTTTTTTTTTCATTTATTTTTATTAGTTGGAGGCTAATTACTTCACAATATTGTAGTGGGTTTTGTCATATATTGACATGAATCAGCCATGAAGTTACATGTATTCCCCATCCTGATCCCCCTCCCACCACCCTCTCCACCCGATTCCTCTGGGTCTTCCCAGTGCACCAGGCCCGAGCACTTGTCTCATGCATCCAACCTGGGCTGGTGATCTGTTTCACCATAGATAATATACATGCTGTTCTCTCGAAACATCCCACCCTCGCCTTCTCCCACAGAGTTCAAAAGTCTGTTCTGTACATCTGTGTCTCTTTTTCTGTTTTGCATATAGGGTTATCATTACCATCTTTCTAAATTCCATATATATGTGTTAGTATGCTGTAATGTTCTTTATCTTTCTGACTTACTTCACTCTGTATAATGGGCTCCAGTTTCATCCATCTCATTAGAACTGATTCAAATGAATTCTTTTTAATGGCTGAGTAATAGTCCATGGTGTATACGTACCACAGCTTCCTTATCCATTCATCTGCTGATGGGCATCTAGGTTGCTTCCATGTCCTGGATATTATAAATAGTGCTGCGATGAACATTGGGGTGCACGTGTCCCTTTCAGATCTGGTTTCTTCGGTGTGTATGCCCAGAAGTGGGATTGCTGGGTTATAGGGCAGTTCTATTTCCAGTTTTTTAAGGAATCTCTACACTGTTCTCCATAGTGGCTGTACTAGTTTGCATTCCCAGCAACAGTGTAAGAGGGTTCCCTTTTCTCTACACCCTCTCCAGCATTTATTGCTTGTAGACTTTTGGGTAGCAGCCATCCTGACTGGCGTGTAATGGTACCTCATTGTGGTTTTGATTTGCATTTCTCTGATAATGAGTGATGTTGAGCATCTTTTCATGTGTTTGTTAGCCATCTGTATGTCTTCTTTGGAGAAATGTCTGTTTAGTTCTTAGGCCCATTTTTTTGATTGGGTTATTTATTTTTCTGGAATTGAGCTGCAGGAGTTGCTTGTATATTTTTGAGATTTATCCTCTGTCTGTTGCTTCGTTTGCTATTATTTTCTCCCAATCTGAGGGCTGTCTTTTCACCTTGCTTATAGTTTCCTCTGTTGTGCAAAAGCTTTTAAGTTTAATTAGGTCCCATTTTTAATTTTTGCTTTTATTTCCAATATTCTGGGAAGTTGGTCATAGAGAATCCTGCTGTGATTTATGTCAGAGAGTGTTTTGCCTATGAACATCTTTTTTCTAGATGTTGTTTTCAATATATGCTTATTGAAGAGAAATTAGAAAGTTAAAGTTAATAAAAACAAAGAAAAATCATCTGTAAGCTTAACTACAGGTAATATTTTGGCATGTTCTTCCAAGTGTGCACATGTGTTTTCTTGATTCTAAGGTATCATCATTTCTAAGACACGCTCTTGATCAATTAATAGCCTTTTAGAGAAAAAAGGAAGCACTTTCAGTGGTATGATGTTTCCATTTCAGAAGTAGTAAAGTCCCATAGAAAACAGACTTATGGTTACCAAAGCGGAGGTCGTTGTTCAGTTGCTCAGTTGTGTCTGACTCTTTGCAACCTCATGGACTGCAGCATACCAGGCTTCTCTGTCCTTCGCCATCTCCCAGACCTTGCTCAAACTCCTGCCTGTAGAGTTGGTGATGCATTCCAACCATGTCATCCTCTGTCAACCCCTACTCCTCCTGCCTTCAGTCTTTCCCAGCATCAGGGTCTTTTCTAATAAGTCGGCTATTTGCATCAGGTGGCCAAAGTATTGGAGCTTCAGCTTCATCATCAGTCCTTCCAATGAATATTTAGGATTGATTTCCTTCAGGATTGACTGGTCCGATCTCCTTGTAGTCCAAGGGACTCTCAAGAGTCTTCTCCAGCACCACAGTTCAAAAGCATCAAATTCTTCATCATTCAGTCCTCTTTATGGTTCAGCTCTCATATCCATACATGATTACTGGAAAAACCATAATTTTGACTAGACAGACCTTTGTCAGAAAATTACTGTCTCTGCTTTTTAACATGCTGTGTATTTGGTCATAGCTTTTCATCCAAGGAGCAAGCATCTTTTAATTTCATGGCTGCAGTCACCATCTGCAGTGATTTTGGAGCCTAAGACTATAAAGTTTGTCACTGTTTCCATTGTTTCCCCATCTATTTTCCATGAAGTGATGGACTGGAAACAAGTGATGATCTTCATGTTTTGAATGCTGAGTTTTAAGCCAACTTTTTACTCTCCTGTTTCACTTTCATCCAGAGGCTCTTTAGTTCCCCTTCACTTTCTGCCATAAGGGTGGTGTCTTCCGCATATCTGGGGTTATTGATATTTCTCCCTGCAATCTTGATTCCAGCTTGCGCTTCATCCAGCTTGGCATTTCTCATGATGTACTCTGCATATAAGTTAAATAAACAGGGTGACAAGATACAGCCTTGACTTACTCGTTTCCTAATTTGAACCAGTCCATTATTCCATATTCGGTTCCAACTGTTGCTTATTGACCTGCATACCGGTTTTGCACAAGGCAGGTAAGATGGTCTGTATTCCCACCTCTTTAGGAATTGTCCACAGTTTGTTGTGATCCACACAGTCAAAGGCTTTAGCATAGTCAATGAACCAGAAGTAGGTGTTTTCTGGAATTCTCTTGCATTGGATCATCAACATCCATGATCCAATGGATGTTGGCAATTTGATTTCTGGTTCCTCTGCCTTTTCTAAATCCTGCTTGAACATCTGGAAGTTCTTGGTTCACATACAGTTGAAGCCTGGTTTGGAGAATTTTGAGCATTACTTTGCTATCATGTGAAATGAGCGCAATTGTGCAGTAGTCCGAACTTCCTTTGGCATTGCCCTTCTTTGGGATTAGAGTGAAAATTGATCTTTTCCAGTCCTGTGGCCACTGCTGAGTTTTCCACAAGGCACTAGAATGTAAAAGTAAGAAGTCAAGAGATACCTGAAATAACAGGCACGTTTGGCCTTGGAGTACAAAATGAAGCAGGACAAAGGCTAACAGAAGTTTCCCAAGAGAGTGCTTTGGTCATAGCAAACTCTTTTCAAACAGCACAAAGAGAAAACTCTACACATGAGCATCACCTGATGGTCAATGCCAAAATCAGATTGATTGTATTCTTTGCAGTTGAAGATGGAGAAGCTCTATACAGTCAGCAAAACCAGGACTGGGAGCTGACTGTGGCTCAGATCTTGAGCTCCTCACTTCAAGTAAAGTGAAATTCACTCAGTCATGTCCAACTCTTTGTGACCCTGTGGACTATACAGTCTATGGAATTCTCCAGGCCAGAATACTGAAGTGGGTAGCCTTTCCTTTCTCCAGGGGATCTTCCCAACCCAGGGATTGAAAGCAGGTTTCCCACCTTGCAGGCAGATTCTTTACCAGCTGAGCCACAAGGGAAACCCAAGAACACTGTAGTGGAGTGGGTAGCCTATTCCTCCTCTAGTGGATCTTCCTGACCCAGGAATTGAGCCAGGGTTTCCTGCATTGCAGGCAGATTCATTACCAACTGAGCTATCATGGAAGCCCTTATTGCAAAGTTCAGACTTAAAATGAAGAAAGTAGCAAAAACCACTAGGCCATTAAGTTATGACCTAAATCAAATCCCTTATGATTATATAGTGGAAGCAACAAGTTGATTGAAGGGATTAGATCTGATAGACAGAGTGCCTGAAGAACTATGGACAGAGGTTCATGACATTGTATAGGAGATGGTGATCAAAATCACCCCCAAGAAAAAGAGATGCAAAGAGACAAGACGGCTGTCTGAGGAGACCTTACAAATAGTTGAGAAAGGCAAAGGAGAAAAGGAAGGATATACCCATCTGAATGCAGAGTTCCAGACAATAGCAAGGAGAGATAAGAAAGCCTTCCTCAGTGATCAATGCAAAGAAATAGAGGAAAACATTTGAACTGGAAAGACTAGAAATCTCTTTAAGAAAATTAGAGATACCAAGGGAGCATTTCATGCAGAGATGGGCATAATAAAGGACAGAAATTATATGGACATAACAGAAGTAGAAGATGGAGTTGGCAAGAATACATAGAAGAACTATACAAAAAAAGATCTTCATGACCCAGATAACCACGATGGTGTGATCACTCACCTAGAGCCAGACATCTTGGAGTGTGAAGTCAAGTGGGCCTTAGGAAGCATCACTATGAACAAAGCTAGTGGAGGTGATGAAATTCCAGTTGAGCTATTTCAAATCCTAAAATGGTAGGTGCTGGGAGGGATAAATTAGGAGATTTGGATTAATGGATACACATTACTTTATATAAAACAGATAAACAAAAAGGACCTATTTATAGTGCAGAGAGCTGTAATCAATATCTTGTAATAATCTACAAGGGAAAAGAATCTAAGAAAGAATATATATATATATATATGTGTAGCTGAATCACTTTGATATACACCTGAAACTAACACAACACTGTAAATCAACTATACATCAATTAAAGAAAAGGCGAAAATGGTAAAATGTGATAGAAGTGCACTTCTAAATTACACAAATATATGTCATTCCCAAGGGGGACCATACAGTACATACAGTTTTCGTAACACTTAAAATTTATATTGTAAATTAATGCTATTCCTTTTCATTAGTGGTACTCTGCAACATAATTTTAGATGACTGTAATTATTGATCTAAATAATTGTATGGATGTGACAGAAAATGCATAGTTAATTCTGTGTTAAAAATTAAAAGACAAATTTTATTCTGCAAATAACTTCTTGTGTATACACATGGTAATTTCCTTAGGGTGAATAGCTAAATGTGGAATTTCTTGGTCCAAATAAATGATTATTCTTGAGGCTGTTAGTAAGTCCTATCAAGTTGTCTCCAAAACAGGTGTTTCAATCCTTGTCCTAGGAGCCTCTGACCTCAGGGCTTCAACCTTTCACAGTTTGCATTATGAGATTTTTGAATTAAAGGTAACGTTTATTTCAGCATGCCTTTCTGGTGAATTCACAGTTAACAGAAAAGTCCATGCAGAGAACTACAGAGTTAGTTTGTTGTCTGGCATCTAGTGCTTCCTGCAGTGCAGTGTAATATAGAGTCACTCAGTCATGTCCAGCTGCTTGTGACCCCATGGACCGAAGCCCGCCAGGATCCCCTCCCTGTCCATGGAATGTTTCAGGCAAGAATACTGGAGCGGGTCACCATTTCCTGCTCCAAGAGATCTCCCCGACACAGGGATCAAATCCATGTCTCCTGCATTGGCAGGCAGCCACTTCCACTGTGCCTCCTGAGAAGCCAGTACCTGGGTAACTTGGGGCACCAAGGCTTTCCGCAGGGACAAAGGCAGTGTCACAGCGCTGTAGGCTCTGCCCCCTGGAAGGTGTGACCCTGAGTTAGTATGTGACTCAGAGCAACGGCCTGGATCAAATCATGATGGGGAGAAAAAGCACGTGTGGTGGCTCTGGGGTCTTGTATAATACAGTCTTGGGGGTGCGTTAAGGAGAGGGATGAAGCAGCTTGAAAATCAGAGGCTGCGTTCCTGGGACCTGCTCTTCCTCCTTTGCTGTGGCCCTGGCTCTTCTTTTCAAGTGTGGGAAGAGGAGGAGAATGGGATGGAGTACACAGGGAGGCCCCCCGTCTACCTGTCGTTCCTCGAACCTTATGGAAACATCCTATTTTGGCACACTCAGCATGTTGGGTGACATAGGGGCCCACCCCTGTAGCCAAGGACTGAAACGCCCAGCAAGGTGACGTTCTGTCTCCCTGGGTCATCTGGAGCCCCAGCTCTGTAGCTCTGTCTGACCATGTACTAGAGTCAGTTTGTATTTATTGATTCAGCATTTATAAAACACTGAAGTGTAAGATACTGTATTACACAATGGGCACTCAAGAGTGTCCTTGTATCTGGGGGGCTTTCCTGTCTTGTGGGAAAAATAAATGAAAGAGAAAAGACAGTGAACATTTAAGGATGCCAGGATGGGGCAGACAGTGGAAGCAGATCCACTGAAGGAAGTGGCCAATTTAAGCAGGTGATGGGGAACTCACAACTAAGATCTCATAATACAGGTAAACTTTGATCTGAGCTTTTCTTTCTTTTCTTTTTTTTGCATTAAGTGAATATTTTCTATTGTAACATTGTAATTCCTTTAATGATTTTTTTGGAAGAATTTTTTCTTAATGGTTGCCCTAGGGGCTACCATGTACTTCTTCACTTACCAGAATGTATTTCAGATTTATTAACTAGCTGTTATTAACTAACTTAATTCCAGTGAGATATAGAAACATTACTCCTATTCAGGTCTATTCCCTCATTCCCTGTTCTGGACTACCAATGTTGCATTAATAAATGTTACAAACTTAACAATATATTGTTGTAATTATTACTTTATATAACTTTATGCCTTTTAGAGAAACTGAGAGAGCGAGTAGAAAGTATGTGGGTTTTTAAAAAAAACAATTATTTTTAACTGGAGGATAATTGCTTTACAATGTTGTGTTGGTTTCTGCCATACAACAGTGTGAATCAGCCGTAAGTATACAAATGACCCCTCACTCTTGAACATATCTCCCACCCCCACCCATCTCACCCCTCTAGGTTGTCACAGAGCACCAGGTTGAACTTCCTGTCTTATATAGCAACTTCCCACCACTACCTGTTTTACACATGGTAATGTGTATGTTTCAATGCTGCTCTCTCAGTTCATCCCACCCTCTTCTTCCCTGTTGTGTCTACAAGTCTGTTCTCTATGTTTGCGTCTCTATTCCTGCCCTGCAAATAAGTTCATCAGTACCATCGTCCTAACACATATATGTGTTAATATACCTTTGTTTCTCTCTTACTTCACTCTATATAACAGACTGTAAGTTCATCTACCTCACTAGAATGGACTCAGATTCGTTCCTTTTTATGGCTAAGTAATATTCCATTGTGTACGCATATCACAGTTTCTTTATGTATTCATCTAATGACAGGCATCTAGCTTGCTTCCATGTCCTGGCTCTTGTAAATAGTGCTGCAGTGAACGTTGGGGTACATGAGTCTTTTTGACTTGTGCTTTTCTAAGGGTATATTGATCACTACCTCGTGGTGAAAGGACTTGCATAACTCAATGAAGCTACGAGCCATGCTGTGCAGGGCTGCCCAGGATGGACAGGTCATAGTGGAAAGTTCTGACAAAACAGGATCCACTGGAGGAGGGAATGGCAAGCGACCCCAGTATACTTGCTGTGAGAACCCCAACAAGGTAGAATAGAACTGCTTTTGCTGCATCCCATAGCTTCCCCAGTAGTGTAGCAGTAAAGAATCTGCCTGCAATGCAGGAGATCTGGGCCTGATCCCTGAGTCGGGAAGATCCCCTGGAAAAGGAAATGGCAACTCACCCCAGTATTCTTGCCTGAGAAATCCCATGGACAGAGAAGCCTGGCAGGCTACAGTCCATGTGGTTTCAGAGTCAGACATGACTTACTGCAATGCAGGAGATCTGGGTTTGATCGCTGAGTGGGGAAGATCCCCTGGAAAAGGAAATGGCAACCCACCCCAGTATTCTTGCCTGAGAAATCTCATGGACAGAGAAGTCTGGCAGGCTACAGTCCATGGGGTTTCAAAGAGTCAGACGTGACTTAGTGACTAAGCAACATAGGTTTTGGATTGACGTGCTTTTGTTGTCATTTGTTTCTAGGTGTTTTTTATTTCCTCTTTGATTTCTTTAGTGATCCTTGGTTGTTTAGAAGTGTACGGTTTAACTTCCATGTGTTTGTGTTTTTTACAGGTTTTTTCCCCCTGTAATTGATGTCTAATTTATTGAAAGTATGTGTTTATAAAGTTGGTTTTTCAAACCCTTAAAAAAAATTTTGTTTCTCTTCTGGTCCTGTGGATTTGCATCACCATGTGGTGTGATTTCCTTTCCTCAACACAACTTTGCTTCCTCTCCTTTGTGGTGCTATTTTCAAATATATTATATTTCTGTATGTTATAGTCTGGATAGTACATTATATACATATTGCTCTGCACAATTGCTTTTTAAACCAGTTAAAAAAAGGAAAAGAAATATGCATTTATACTATCTCTTATAATGACATAATCACCTATATTGGTGTTTTTTTTGGGGGGGGGCATAGGATTTGAATTACTGTCTAGAGTTAATTTCAACTTGCTTTCAACTGAAAAACTGACTTTAGTATTTCTAATCATGCTTCCTAACAAAGCATTGTCTGTTTTTGTTTATCTGTGAATGTCTTGATTTCACAAAGATAGTTCTACTGGATATAGGATTCTTGGTTAACTATTTTTTTTTCTTTTAACACTTTGAATATGGCATCCACTGTCCTGGTTTTCATGATCTCTCATGCAAAAACAGCTGCTAATCTTGTTGGGATGACTTTACTGGATGAATTATTTTCTCTTGCTGCTTTCAAGATTTTTCTGCTTGTCTACCTCAATATTCTACCCACAATAGACTCCAGGTAGACAGAAGAAACATCCATTGTAAAAACTTCTAACTAGTTTTATAAGTAAAATTATATATATATATATATCATATATTAAAATTATATATACACCTTAATTATGCATATATTATTCAACACTTCAAAGCATTTCACCTATTTGGTATTCTCTTAACCCCTCTAGGAGGTTATTATCTTCATTTTAATGATATGAAAACTGAGGCTCATAGAGGCCATGAAATATATCACACAGCAACTAAGAAGTCTTCCTTTCCCTGTTCCTGTTTCTCTTCCTCCTGAGATCTAGAGAAACAAGAAAGAGCAATTAAGGTGTGAATTTATATGTACATGTTGAGGGGAGAAAGAATTGGGGTTGGAAGGAGATCCCCTTGAGAATATATCAACAAATTAAACCAAGTTGCGACCTGATGGCAATTCCACTCTAGTTGGGGAGACAGACACACCATAGCTCTGGACCCTGGGGTAGAAGCTGGGTGGCCTCTGTCCTGGGCTCAGATGCTCTGTGGGCCCACAGAAGTCTTCTCTTGACTCTGGCTCTCTCTCCACCGTGTCCTCTGGAACACTTCTCTGCTGCCTCCTTTCCTTCTTCCTTTCAACACAACTGCCATTTAGACCCTATTGTCCTCACCTGGATCTCTGCAATAACCTCCTGGCTGGCCCTGGACTCATCTTTGTGGTCCCAGCCCAGCCTCTGCTCCAGAACCTAATGTGGATATATTCCAAGGACTGACTCCACTGGCTGGTCGTCAAGGCAGACTGTGATCTTGCTCTTCTAAGCACATTTGACCTCATTTCCCCTCCTCTGTAAGTTGACCCCTGCTGGCTAACAAGGGTGTCTTTCTTTCTCCCCATCACAGATCCTGGGCTCATTCAAGTCTCTATTTCCTCTTGCTTTTTTGAAAATCACAGGGCCACCTGCCTCCTACCCATCCTAATGTGTGGAACTGTAGTTAAGAACACGGACTTTGTGGTTAGAGAGATCTGTGTTAAAATTATGTAATTACCCCTTGGCTGGCTGTTTATCTTCAGAGTTATTTAACTTTAAATAAGTTATTTAACTTATTTAACCTCAAAATCAAAGCTACTGCAGGTAAAATGAAAATGCTATTAATAGCAATGTCCAAGTGTTGGCAGAAGTGTGACATGGTAAAGAGTCCCATGAAAGGCACTTTTCAGAGAGTCTGGAAAGTCAGAAGGACACAGATGTGGCAGTAGTTATTGCTATCATTGTAAGGCATAGTTTCGGCGAGGCAGAAAAGGAAAGACGACCTCAACAGAAGTAGGTTACCTTTATTCAGGCAAGGAGGGGCGACAGTTGGCCTAACGACCAGGCTGAGCGCCAAAAGGGATCAGGGAAGCTTCATACTTATAGGGAGGTTTGTGGAAGCGATAAGGGAAATGTCAATCAGGCGGGATATTTTGAGTATTCTTTTGTTGAGATGACACTTGTAGTTGGGCAGGGGGTGATAAGTCATCTGGGCGGGTGTAGGGGGTGGTAGGTTTCCAGACAGGGGGTGATAAGTCCCAGATAGATGCTACTGGCCTGGAGCATCAGGATGGAACTAAAGTTATGCTTTGTTTTCTCCGAAGTTAGATGATTCAGCAAAAGGCCTTTGAGACTGTAGTTCTCTTTTCTAGGCCCAAAAGACTCCTTCAATCATCCCCTCTTTAAGGTGCATCCCACACCTGCCTTCTTCATGGGGCTTCTTTGCCATATTGAGTTACACAGTGTGAATGGAAAATGTTGCCTACCATACCGGTAAACAAAGGATGTTGCAGCTATGACGCCATCGTATTACAGCTGCTCCAATGGTGAGCCTTGAGGGAACTCATGATGGAGACAAATGGGATGCCCATTACCAAGCCCTCAGCCACTACAGTCACACCCAACTGTGCATCTGAGGGGACTCAGGGTGTTAACTGCTTGATGAAGCACTCTTCATTCCAGAGAAGGGCACAGTTTGCCCATCGCTACCTGGCACCAGGTGGTTCCCGGATTGAAGCAATGTGGACCCTGCACATGCCCTGAACCTTATCAGCAACTCCATCCCTGGATTCTAAGACTCCTCACAACTCTGCCCCCTCCCCCACACCTAAGGTGGGGCACACGGTTTTGAGGGCATTAGGCTGCTGTGGCCCCCTTCTTGGGCAAAGCAATAAAGTTATTCTTTTCTAATTCACCCAAAGTAATTACTTGGAATAGGAAATCCAGGCTGGCTGAGGCAGGAGGAAGAAGGGAGTGGACTTGGTAGCTGCTAGAATGGTCCTGCTGCTGCACTCCCAGCTTGGAGTTCCAACTACCAGGACTGTGTCCGGCCAGGGTGCAGCCTTTCTAAGCAAGTCCCAGACACTCTAGCCTCCACTCTCTCAAAAGAAGCTGATTTGGAGAAAACCTTGGAACATTCAATCAAACCAGGAGACCCTCCTGGGGCCATCCCCAAATCAGAACCACAAAAATTTGGAGCCAAATCTGGCCTCTGTACCCTGACACTAAATTAATAAATCTCAGAGACAGAGCTTTCTATGAAGTAAAAAAAGAATACTTTATTGTTTGCCAGGCAAATGGGGGAATCACAGTGGGCTAATGCCCTCAAACTGGGTCCCAAGCCAGGAGGGTTGTAAGGAGCCTTATAGTCCAGGGGTGGGGTTGCTGATAAGGATCAGGGTGCATGCAGGGCCCACATTCCTTCAATCCAGAGATCATGTGGTGTCAGTGATGGTGGGCAAACTGTGACTTTCTCTGGAATGAAGAGTGCTTCATCAGGTCTTCCATTTGGTGGAGGTTTTAGTTCTACAGAAGGTCTCAAAAATAATGTCATGTGAATTCCTTGAGGGGGAACCAGGGCCCTGCCCTCGGTTACACTATTGTTTCTTGACTGTTCCTCCCTTGTCTTTGCATTCCCTCCCTTACTTGATAAGCAACTGTTAGAGTTGTCCTTTGAAACTCAGGGAAGGGGGCACAGAAAGGCTTTTGTGTCCAGGAGCCCCATAGGGTCCTGCTTGGTTTCATTACTACTTAGTCTTTTTTGCAAAAAAACTCCTATATACCCTGGCTCCCCCCTTGTCTCTTCAGAGCAGACTCCCAGAGCTATCTGAGATGTTATGTTCTGGGCTTCAGCCTTTAGAATGTCCACTGAATAAAATGTAAACCTCAACTTTTAGGTTGTGTGTTTTTTTCAGTTGACCAGAGCAATCAAGTCCTCATGTGCTGAGGGCTCCCACTTTGGCCTGAATTATTCCCTGTGTGATGAGGATGTTAGATATTATCTTCCATGCTATAAAGTGTTCTTTCTCTCTCTCTTTTTAGAGTGCTCTAAGAACAGATATTGTGGCCTTTTGTCATGCTCCTTTTGTATGCCCACAGCACTTGTAAAATCTTCTGGTTGGAGTTGAGGGAACCTGGGGGGAGTGGTTCTCCATGCACAGTAAACACAGGTCCTCTGGATTCAGGCTCCTATGAGTCCTACAGCTTTTTAGACTTGTGGCTAATGCTACCCACCTTCCTGAAGGGTTGCTGCAAGCTGGACAGATCCCAGAGCTGGAGTTGTACTGGGCAGGACTAAGTCCACTTAAAAAGTAGTCACAGACTGAGAGTAGAGTTATTTTATTTGTGAGAAAATCTTGGGAATTCAAGCCTAGGAGACAGCATCTCAGTGGCCCTGAGAAACGGCTCCAAGGTGGGGGCGGGGAGAAGGAGTCTATTTATACAGAAGTTTGCAACATAGGGGGCAGGCAGTCTGAACATCAAAGATTAAGTAAGAAAACCCAATATCAAGTTAAGGGATTTAGTGTTCTATGTATGGGAAGTTGCAAGGGTCTGGGATTATTGAAATATTTCCTTTCATATGCATCTCAGCTATCTGGGGCCAGCATCCTGCATTTTTACAGAGGTATTCTTCTCTTTCTTGAATTCCTTTAGGGTTCTTTTGCTCACACCAGAGGGCTGTAATTGCTGGTGACTATGACATCCTTGGAGAAGGAAATGGAAGCCCACTCCAATATTCTTGCCTGGAGAGTCCCATGGACAGAGGAGCCTGGCAGGCTATAGTCCATGGGGTCGCAAAGAGTCAGAACATGACATCCTCAAGTTACTTATGTAGGAAGTGCATGGCTAGAAATTCACATTTGGAGGGCAGGAATCATGGTTAGCTGTGACATCCTTGTTTATTGATATGCCAGGAGATATTCCATTTCACATCTGTGACTGGTAGAGGGGTGAACTACAGTCTAGGTACCCCACTGTTCCACACTTTCTGGGGACAGAGGTTTCCACTGTTGTGGTTAGCCAGTCCCCTGCTCTGCACACCCTGTGGGATCTTTATGAGCAACACTGGAATAGGAGGGATTTTTTACATGAAACAGGCAGGAGTTCTGTTTAATGATGGGAATTTAAGATGAAATCTGGTGTGAAATGAAATATTTTCTGCTATATCAGTGGGCAAGAAATGTCACAGCCATCAGCGATTTCTGGCTTTCAAATGTGAATGAGGGCTCCCAAAAGGGAACACCGTGCCTGAGAGCCAGCAGATGCCACCACCTACCGCTGTGACTGCTGAGGAGTTGGGGGCGGGGTGGGCTTGGGTAGAAGAAGCATCATCCGCCACACCTGCCACCCCAGAGATGCACAGGAATTAAGGATGTAAACAGTCAAGAAATAGGGTTTGGCCCCAGATAGCTGAGGTGCCTGTGAAAGGAATGAATTCAGTGAGCCCAGAGGCTTGCATCTTCCCATACAAAGAAGAACACAAAACTCCTTAGCTTGATATCTGATTTTCTGTACTACTGAACAATAATCTTTGTTGTTCAGACTGCCTGTTCTCTTTGTTGCAAACTTAGAGATAGCCTGACTCTCTCTCTTGCCTCCTCAGAGCAATTTTCTCAGGGATGCTGACCCTCCCAGGCTAAGGGTCTTAAACATTCCCACCAAATAAAATAATTCTCTACTTTCAGGTTGTGACTATATTTTCAGTCAACAATGGGGAGATTATGTGAACCGACTTCTTGACAGTGTAATCACAGGCCATTTTTCACCAACAAATTTCTATTGTTTATCCAGGCACTGGCCCTGTTTTGGTTAGTGGAAGGAAACTGTGGCTTGCCTCTGCCTTTCAGCAATGAACTGAGACTGTCTTTGACGCTGGGGCACCAGGGATGCACATCATACTGAAATGCTTGTTACTATGAAGCATATTCCTGAAAAACTGTGTCAACTGATTTGTGTAAATACTTCACCTGTGGCTGACATTGTAGTATTCCAGAGGCTTCAGGTCTGAATGCTCATTAAGCATTCTTGAATGTAAAGGAGGGGCCTATTTTAAAGCAATGAGCTATTTTAACTGAATCCTTCTGTAAAGCAAGAAATCCTTTTCTCAACTAATCCCTTTAGTAAATGAGGTTTCTGTTGTATATAATCATCAATGTGCTAGAAATAGCCCTAGTCTATTGTTGGTCAGTCGCTCAGTCGTGTCTGACTCTTTGTGATTCCACAGACAGGAAGCACGCAAGCCTTCTCTGTCCTTCACCATCTCCTGCAGCTTGCTCAAACTCATGTCCATTGAGTCAGTGATGCCATCCAACCATCTTGTCCTCTGTCATCCCCTTCTCCTCTTGCCTTCAATCTTTCCCAGCATCAGGGTCTTTTCAAATGAGTCAGTTCTTCGCATCAGGTGACCAAAGTACTGGAGCTTCTGCTCCTTTGGTATTGATTGGTTTGATCTCCTTGCAATCCAAGGGACTCTCAAGAGTCTTCTTCAACACCACAGTTCAAAAGCATCAATTCTTTGGCTCTCAGCCTTCCTTATGGTCCAACTCTCATATCCATACAAAACTTCTGGAAAAGCCATAGCTTTGACTAGATGGACTTTTGTTGGCAAAATAATGTCTGCCCTTTTTAAAAAATTAATTTATTATTATTGAAGGATAATTGCTTTACAGAATTTTTTTGCTTTCTGTCAAACCCCCACATGAATCAGCCATAGGCATACATATATCCCCACCCTTTTGAAGCTCCCTCCCATTTCCCTCCCCACCCCACCCCTCTAGGTTGATACAGGGCACCTGTTCGAGTTTCCTGAGCCACACAGCAAATTCCCATTGGCTATCTATTTTACATATGGTAATGTAAGTTTCCATGCTATTCTTTCCATACATCTCACCCTCTTCTCCCCTCTCCCCATGTCCATAAGTCTGTTCTCTATGTCTGTTTCTCTGTTACTGTCCTGTAAATAAATTCTTCAGTACCATTTTTCTAAATTCTGTATATATGCATTAGAATATATTTATCTTACTCTTTCTGACTTACTTCACTCTGTATAATGGGTTCTAGGTTCATCCACCTCATCAGAACTGGCCCAAATGTGTTTCTTTTTATGGCTGAGTAATATTCCACTGTGTATGTGTACCACAACTTCTTTATCCATTCATCTGTTGATGGACATCTAGATTGCATCCATGTTCTACTTCTTGTAAATAGTGCTCCAGTGAACAATGGGATACATGTGTCTCTTTCAATTTTGGTTTCCTCAGGGTATATGCCTAGGAGTGGGATGGCTGGGTCATAGGGTGGTTTTATTCCTAGTTTATTAAGGAACCTCCATACCGTCTTCCACAGTGGCTGTATCAATTTACACTCCCACCAACACTGCAAGAGCGTTCCCTTTTCTTCACACCCTCTCCAGCATTTATTGTATGTAGACTTTTTGATGATGGCCATTCTGACCAGTGTGAGGTGAAACTACAAATCTCATTGTAGTTTTGGTTTGCATTTCTCTGATAATGAGCGATGTTGAGCATCTTCTCACGTGTTTGTTAGACATCTGTTTGTCTTCTTTGGAGAAATGTCTGTTTAGATCTTTTCCCCACTTTTTGATTGGGTTGTTTGTTTTTTTGGTATTGAGTTGTGTGAGCTGCTTGTATATTTTGGAAATTAATCCTTTGTCAGTTGTTTCATTTGCTATTATTTTCTCCCATTTTGAGGATTATCTTTTTACCTTGCTTATAGTTTCCTTTGCTGTGCAAAAGCTTTTAAGCTTAATCAGGTCCCACTTGTTTATTTTTGTTTTTATTTCCATTATGCTAGGAGGTGGGTCATAGAGGATCTTGCTTTGATTTGTGTCATCCAGTCTTCTACCTATGTTTTCCTCTAAGAGTTTTATAGTTTCTGATCTTACATTTAGGTCTTTAATCCATTTTGAGTTTATCTTTGTGTATGGTGTTAGGAAGTGTTCTAATTTCATTCTTTTACATGTGGCTGTCCAGTTTTCCCAGCACCATTTATTGAAGAGGCTTTCTTTGCCCCATTGTATATTCTTTCTTGCTTCCTTTGTCAAAAATAAAACACCCATAGGTAAATGGGTTTATTTTTGGGCTTTCTGTTTTGTTCCATTGGTCTATATTTCTGTTTTTGTGCCAGTACCATGCTGTCTTGATGCCTGTAGCTTTGTAGTATAATCTGAGGTCAGGAAGGTTGATTCCTCCAGCTCCAGTCTTCTTTCTCGAGACAGCATTGGCTATTTGGGGTCTTTTGGGTTTCCATATGAATTGTGAAATTTTTTGTTCTAGTTCTGGAAAAATGTCATTGGTAATTTGATAGGGATCGCATCTGTAGATTGCTTTTGGTAGTACAGTCATTTTCACAATATTGATTTTTTCCTACCCAGGAACATGGACTATCTCTCCATCTGTTTATGTCATCTTTGATTTCTTTCATTTCTGTCTTATAATTTTCTGTGTACAGTTCTTTTGTCTCCTTAGGTAAGTTTATTCCTGGATATTGATTTCTTTTTGTTGCAATGGTGAATGGGATTGATTCCTTAATTTCTCTTTCTGATTTTTCATTGCTAGTATATAGAACTGCAAGTGATTTCTGTGTATTGATTTTGTATCCTGCAACTTTGCAAAATTCACTGATTAGCTCTAGTAATTTTCTAATACTATCTTTAGGGTTTTTGATATATAGTATCATGTCATCTGCAAACAGTGAGAACTTGACTTCTTCTTTTCCAATCTGGATTCCTTTTATTTCTTTTTCTTCTCTGATTGCTGTAGCTAGGACTTCCAGAACTATGTTGAATAATAGTGGTGAAAGTGGACACCCTTGTCTCGTTCCTTATCTTAGGAAGAATACTTTGAGTTTTTCAACATTGAGACTAGTGTTTGCTGTAGGCTTATCATATAAGATCTTTACTATATTGAGGTAGGTTCCTTCTATGCCCATTCTTTCGAAGAGTTTTAATCATAAATGGGTGCTGAATTTTTTGAAAGGCCTTTTTTGCATCTATTGAGATTATCATGTGATTTTTGTCTTTCAATTTGTTAATATGGTATATCACACTGCTTGATTTGGATATACTGAAGAATCCTTGCATCCCTAGAATAAACCCAAGTTGATCATGGTGTATGAGCTTTTGATGTGTTGCTGAATTCTGTTTGCTAAAACTCTGTTGATGATTTTTGCATCTGTGTTCATTAGTGATATTGGCCTGTAGTTTTCTTTTTCTGTGTTGTCTTTGTCTGGTTTTGGTATCAGGGTGATGCTGGCCTTGTAGAATGAGTTTGGAAGTGTTCTTTCCTCTGCAATTTTTTGAAAGAGTTTTAAAAGGATAGGCATTAGTTTTTCTCTAAATGTTTGATAGAATTCTCCTGTGAAGCCATCTGATTCTGGGCTTTTGTATTTTGGGAGATTTTTGATCACAACTTCAATTTCAGTGCTTGTAATTGGGTTGTTATAATTTCTATTTCTTCCTGGTTCAGTCTTGGAAGGTTGAATTTTTCTAAGAATCTGTCCATTTCTTCCAGGTTATCCATTTTATTGCCAGATTGTTGTTCATAATAGTCCCTTATAATCCTTTGTATTTCTGCATTGTCTGCTGTAACCTTACCTTTTTTATTTCTAATTTTGTTGATTTGATTAACAAAATGATAAAAAAGATAATACAAAATAACAACAAAATTAATAAAAAAGAAGTCCCTTTTTTTCTTGATGAGTCTGGCTAAAGGTTTGTCAGTTTTGTTTATCTTCTCAAAGAACCAACTTTTAACTTTATTAATCTTTCCTTTCGTGTCTTTCATTTCTTTTTCATTTATTTCTGCTTGGATCTTTATGATTTCTTTCCTTCTACTAATTTCGGGGGATTTTCCCTTCTTTTTCCAGTTGCTTTAGGTGTAAAGTTAGTTTGTCTATTCGATGTTTTTCTTGTTTCTTGAGGTAGGACTGTATTGCTATAAACTTCCCTCTTAGAACTGCTTTTGCTGCATCCCATAGGTTTTGAGCTGTCATGTTTTCACTGTCATTTGTTTCAAGAATTCTTTTGATTTCCTTTTTGATTTCTTCAGTAACCTGTTGGTTATTTAGAAACATGTTGCTTAATCTCCATGTGTTTGTGACTCTTACAGTTTTTTTCTTGTAATTGATATTTCATCTCATAGCATTGTGGTCAGAGAAGATGCTTAATATGATTTCAATTTTCTTAAATTTATTGAGGTTTGATTTGTGACCCAAGATGTGGTCTATCCTGGACAATGTTCCATATGCACTTGAGAAGAAGGTGTATTCTTCTGCATTTGGATGGAATGTCCTGAAGATATCAATGAGATCCATCTCATCTAATGTATCATTTAAGACTTGTGTTTCCTTATGAATTTTCTGTTTTGATGATCTGTCCATTGGTGTGAGTGGGGTGTTAAAGTCTCCTACTATTATTGTGTTACTGTCAATTTCTGCTTTTATGTCTGTTAGTGTTTGTCTTTTGTATTGAGGTGTTTCTATGTTGGGTGCTTAGATATTAACAATTGTTATGTCTTCTTCTCGGATTGATCCCTTGATCATCATGTAGTGTTATTCCTTATCTCTTGTAATCTTCTCTATTTTAAGGTCTATTTTGTCTGATATGAGGATTGCTACTCCAGCTTTCTGGAGTAGCTTGCTTCCCATTTGCATGTCATATATATTTTCATCTTCTCACTTTCAGTCTATATGTGTCTTGACGTCTGAAGTGGGTTTCTTGTAGACAGCATATATATAGGTCTTGCTTTTGTATCCATTCAAGCAGTCTGTGTCTTTTGCTTGGAGCATTTTATCTATTTACATTTAAAGTAACTATTGATATATATGTTCCTATTGCCATTTTCTTAATTGTTTGGGGTTGATTCTGTAGATCTTTTTTCTTCTCTTGTATTTCCTGACTATATAAGCCCCTTTAACATTTCTTGTAAAGCTGGTTTGGTGGTACTGAGTTCTGTTAACTTTTGCTTGTCTGAAAAGCTTTTTATTTCTCCATCAATTTTGAATGAGATCCTCACTGGGTACAGTAATCCTGGTTGTAGATTTTTCCCTTTCAGTACTTTAAATATATCCTGACATTCCCTTCTGGACTGCAGTTTCTGCTGAAAGATCAACTGTTAAGCCTATCAGGTTTCCCTTGTATATTACTTGTTGCTTTTCCCTTGCTGCTTTTAATATTCTTTCTTTGCATTTACTCTTTGTTAGTTTCATTAGTATGTGTCTTGGCGTGTTTCTCCTTGGGTTTATCTTGTATGGGACTCTTTGTGACTCTTGGAGGTGATTGACTATTTCCTTTTCCATGTTGGGGAAATTTTCAACTATAATCTCTTCAAAAATTTTCTCATACCCTTTCTTTTTCTCTTCTTCTGGGACCTGTATAAGTTGAATGTTCGTGTATTTGATATTGTCACAGAGGGTCTCTGAGACTATTCTTAGCTCTTTTCATTCTTTTTATTTTATTCTGCTCTTCAGAAGTTATTTCCACCATTTTATCTTCCAGCTCACTGATTCGTTCTTCTGCTTCAGCTATTATGCTATTGATTCCTTCCTGAGTATTTTCAATTTCACTAATTGTGTTTTTTGTCTCTATGCTTTTTCTTTAATTCTTCTAGGTCTTTTTGAAATTGATTCTTGCATTTTCTCCATTTTGTTTTCAAGGTTTTTGATCATCTTTACTATCATTATTCTGAATTCTTTTTTAGGTAGTTTGCCTATTTCCTCTCAATTTATTTGGACTTCTGTGCTTCTAGTTTGTTCCTTTATTTGTGTAGTATTTCTCTGCCTTTCCATTATTGTTTTTTTAACTTATTGTGTTTGAGGTCTCCTTTTCCCAGGCTTCAAGGTTGAATTCTTTCTTCCTTTTGGTTTCTGCCCTCGTAAGGTTGGCCCAGTGGTTTGTGTAAGCTTTGTGTAGGGTGAGATTTGTGCTGAGTTTTTGTTTATTTTTCCTCTGGTGGGCAAGGTTGAGTGAGGTGGTAATCCTGTCTGCTGATGATTGGGTTTGTTTTTTTGTTGTGTTTGTTGTTTGGATGAAGCATCCTGCACAGGGTGCTACTGGTGGTTGGGTGATCCCGGGTCTTGTGTTCAAGTTGTTTCCCTTGTGTGAGTTCTCACTATTTGATACTCCCTAGGGTTAGTTCTCTGGTAGTCTAGGATCTTGGAGTCAGTGCTCCCACTCCAAAGGTTCAGGGCTTGATCTCTGGTCAGGAATGAAGATTCCACAAGTGGTTTGTTTTGGCATTAAGTGAGATTAAAACAAATACCCAAAAATGAGAAATGAAAGATGAACCCCAGACAAATGGCAGTTACAAAATCAGGCAAAAAACAATTAAAATAATGTAATATACATATATACAAATACACCCACAAGCAATGTCAAAACAGTCCGACAGAAATAAAGTACAGTAGATTGGCCCAGCGAACAAAGGAAATAAAAAATTATATTTACCAGTTAAGAACAAAGCTAACTAATGCATAAACTGGAAAACAAAACTAAAGCAAGGTGCCAAGTGGGGAATAAAGCAATGAAAACAAACTAATAAATATGTTGAGAGGAAAGGAAAGAAAGAAAGAATAGATATGCAAAGTTAAATACAGGTAGATGAAGATTTATATACATTAAAAATTAACTGCAAGGGGGAAAGAACAGTAGGAAAGGCAAACAAAGGAATAAATGTATAAAAAATATATTAGGTCTAAAAAAATAAAAAATTAAAATTATAAGAAAGAGAAAAGAAAAAAGGAAAAAAAAAAAAGGAATAAGGAAAAAAAAAAAGGAAAACTCCACAGAACTGTAAAAGCCCAACATAGAGGCACAGGTTTATAACAACAAAAAAAGTGTGACTGAATATACATGTATACGTATATACCCATAAGCAAAATCAAAACAGTCCAACAAAAATAAAGTACAATAGATTGACCCAGTGAATAAAGGAAACCAAAAATTACATCTACCAGTTAAGAACAAAACTAACTAAAGGATAAACTGGAAAACAAAACTAAAGTAAGGTGCCAATTGGGGAATAAAGCAATGAAAATAAAAATAACAAATATGTTGAGAGGAAAGGAGAGAAAAAAAGGAAAGAACAGATATGCAAAATTAAATAGAGGTAGATAAAGAAGATTTATATACATTAAAGATTAACTGCAAGGAGAAAAGAACAGTATGAAAAGCAAACAAAGGAATAAATGTAGAAAAAATAATAATAGTTTTAAAAATTAAAATTAAAAAAAGAGAAAAAATAAAGGAAAACTCCACAAAACTGCAAAAGCTCAACATAGAGGCAGAGGTTTATAGCAGCAATAAGAAATGTGACTGAGGGGAAAAAAAGCTCAAAAGCTTAATTAAATTTCATAGTGCCAATAAAATCGACAACTACAACAGAGGGAGAAAAAGAAAGGAAAAAAAAATCCAAAAGAATCTACAAAACAAGTCAAAACATAAGAGTAATAAATATTTTTCCTGAGTCACTGCTGTCAGAGTCCTTTCCCTCGCTGGGAGTCACCGTCCACCTCACCTCCCCGGGATGCCCTCCAGCACTGCTGGTCTCTGGACCTGTTGTGGGGGCCGCTCAGGTTCTAACCTGGTCCTGCTCCTGTGTGTTCTTGGCTCCAATGCCCACAGTCATCAGAGCTAGTGCATTTTCTTTTGTGGGAGATCTCAGTGGCCTTTTATATATTCCATAGACACAGAGTCTGCCTGATTGATTGTGTGGATTTAATCTGCAGCATGTACAGATGGTAGGAAGGTTTTGGGTCTTCTTCCTTAGCCACACAGCCCCTGGGTTTCAATAATAGTTTTATTTCCCCTCTGCATGTGGGTTGTCCCCTGAGGTTTGCTCCTGAGGCTGCCCTGGAGGGCTTGGGTTTGCCCCTGTGAGGGCCAGGTATGGATGTGGTGCAGCTGCTTGGGTTGCAGGGATTCTGGCAGCAGCAGATTTTCAGGGGAGTAAGAGGCTAGGGCAGCAGGAAATATAATGCTCTAGAAGAGTATGGCAACCAGTGTTGGCCGATACGCTCCAGTATTCTTGCCTGGAGAACCCCTCACCCTGACAGGGGAGCCTGACAGGCCACAGTCTACAGGGCCACAAAGAGTTGGACCAAAGTGATGCTGTGCACATAGATGCAAGACTTTTTTTTTGTCTCTGTCAGCCCTGCCCCAGTGAAAGTTAAGCATGAAGGTGGCACAGCTGTTAGGCTTGCAGGGACCCTGGTGGTGCCGAGTGTGCAGGGACATGGACTGCCTCTGCCGCAGGAACTATGACCTTATCAGGGTCTTTTTTAAGCCTCTTGTAGCTGGTGATCAGAAGGCCTCTTTGGTCAGTCTTTCTTCATACCTCCACCAGTTCAGGCACTTAGAGGGCTCCCTTGCCTGGGGTCCTTCTCTGTTGTTTGGTGTGTCAAGCACATGGAGGGACCCCCGGCTGGGGTCCTACTCTGTAGTTCAGTGTCTCAGGTGTTTGATGGACCAGCCTCTCTGTTCAGCCTCTGATGCTGGAGTGTGGAGAGAGAGAGGCTATGGTGATGGCCCCACCCCTTATGCATGACTCAGCAGTATCACCTTGCTTCCATGGCTGCCTGGTTTTCCTCCACAGGCATTTCCCACCATGATCTCCTCCCTCACATCCCCTTGATTGGTCTCTGCAGTCATCAGCAGTCCTCACCCTGGGATTGCTCCACAATTGCTTAACTCCAGCTCCCAGCTGCTGCACCTTCCAGGGGACCTGCATCCCTGTCTGGGCTATGTATGACTGTGGCAATGACTGTCTGATTCTCATTCCATTTAGGTTGCCACAGGTCAGCTCTCAGCCTTAAATGTTTCTTCTCTGACTCAGACAATTGCCCCACTGTGGGGATCGGATGCTTGCTTCAGCTCCGCCACCCACTGAGGGCAGGTTCAGTCCTACTGACACTCCTGTTTTTCCCCCTAGTTCCTTCATTCTACTGAGTTTTGCATGGTTCCCTATATTTTTTTTTGCTGGTCAGGTACTCCTGTATGGTCTCAGCTGGTGTTCTGCATGGACTTCTGTGTGCCTGAAGGTATATTCCTGATGTATCCATAGAGAGAGAGATGTACTCCATGTCTACCTACTTTTCTGCCATCTTGTTCTTCTGTCTCTGTTTTTAATACACTGTCTAGGTTGGTCATAGCTTTTCTTCCAAGGAGCAAGAATCTTTTAATTTCATGGCTGCAGTCACCATCTGCATCTGCAGTGATTTTGGAGCTCCCCAAAATAAAATTCCTCACTGTTTCCATTGTTGCCCCATCTATTTTCCATGAAGTGATGGGGCAGGATGCCATGATCTTCATGTTTTGAATGTTGAGTTTTAAGCCAGTTTTTTTCACTCTCCTCTTTCACCTTCATCAAGAGGCTCTTTAGTTCCTCTTCACTTTCTGCCATAAGGGTAGTGTCATCTGCATATCTGAGGTTATTGATATTTCTCCCAGCAATCTTGATTCCAGATCATTCTTCATCCAACCCAGTATTTCTCATGATATACTCTGCATATAAGTTAAATAAGCAGGGTGACAAGATACAGCCTTGACATAAGTAGAGCACGGTGGTGGGAAAGGAGGGCCTGGTCTTCTTGCTCTCACATTATCCACCCAGAGTCCTGTGAGGCTGGCACTGTTAACCCATTTAGCAAATGGAAGAAGTGAGGTTTGAAAGTGGTTATGTCTGTGTCAGACGTGGCATGCTGGTGGCCTAGAAGGGTGCCCAGTGTCCACAGGCCTCTGCCCACACCCAGGCCTTTCAACTGAAAGGCACCTAGGAAGGTGATTTGGGTGCTATACTTTCAGGCCTCCTCACCTCCAGCTCTTTGAGCCATTCTCAGGGTGCAGCCTCTTACCCTTCTCGAAAGGAAATGAGTTCTTTCTGGATGCTGTTTCCCCAGTGGCCATAAAGGGTGGTGGAAAACAAACAGTGGCTCAGGGTTTCTTCCCCATCCCATCTGACACCTAGGGGCACTGTGAGGTCACCCTCTCCTTTATCTTTTTCCTCCAGGATCTTCTTGAGTCAGCTTCTTTATCTATGGTTCTTTCAGCCCGATAGACTGAATTATTTGCTCTTAAATGGGTTGTACTTGGGCCAAGGACAAAACTGCCAATATTTAAACTGGTAACAGATTTGCTTCTGGAGTAGTTCATAATTTTGGAATGTTGTGGAAGCAATATAGCTCCCTTCCTTTCAGAAGAAATTAAAATTGGTCCCCATGTTCAGGAATTATTACATACAATAATTTTACCTACCACTTTAGCTATTATTAAGATTCTCAGGCATTCTAATCTTGACTCTCTTGAAGCTAGGGAAATCATCTTGCTGACATTTCTGCAAGGAATGCTGCCCTTAAAGAAACTAATAGCAGGCAAACTTCAGTCTATAAAATTTCCAGCCCTTACCACTGTAGATGCATTAAGCCGTTATAGGCTACTGACACAGTAAGAGCCTTCATGAATCAGTATGGTGGGCAACCATTAACAAGGTTGAAAAAAGTTCCTTCCTCACTTGCTCTACTTGTCCAAAGAATACCCCAGGGAACCATGTTGTTACTTCCCTGGGACATTTTGAACAGCTTAATGGACCATTTGAGGTCTGGCAAATGGATTTCATACAACTCCCTTTATCTCATGGATATTAATTTAGTTTAGTCATGGTCTGTATGTTTTCACACTGGACTGAAGTCTTCCCTTGCAGACAGGCTACTGTCTCTTCTTGTGGCCAAAGTCCTTTGGAAAAAGATTATCCATATGTGGGACACTCCTGTTGAACTTCATAGTGACTGAGGAGAAGTTTACTGATGAGAAGTTTTAATATGTCTGTTCTGTTTGGCTGGCTTTACAACACTTTCAAAACCCTTACCACCCTCAATCGCCTGATTTACTCCAATGCACTGAAGACATTATTAAAATTCAATTGGAAAAATTTGGAGTGGCCCTCAAATACCTTGGCCAAAAGCACAGTCATTGATCCTTCTTAATCTCAGATCCACTCCTTTTGAAACCATAAACTCAACCTTTGAGATAGTCAGAGGATGTCCAAAAGCACTTGGCTGCTACTGCTTTTGACCCACAACTGATGAAAAGGCAATACTCCAATACTTCAAAGGCCTAATTGCTTCTACTAAAAATAACCATGTTAAGGTACAGCAACTTTTTCATAGTGAGTCCTCAGGAGATGAAGACCTTGAGTGTCACATCTAGCAAACTGAAGATTTCCTCTATTTCAAAAGATATCTCCAGAAGAACTCTCTTTAATTTCAACAAAAAGGCCTTTATCAAGTACTTCTAACCAAACCTTGTGCTGCCAAAGTTCAAGGAATAGACACTTGGATTCACAGAATGTACCTAAAGAAAGCCTCAAACCCTGGACCTGCACATCATCCTGTGACCTGAAAGTAAAGACTTGCTGGAAGTGAAACAGATGACATCTGACGAGACCGTTTCCCCAAGATATCCAGACCAGGCTTATTGGAAGCATCACCAAACCTTTGATGATGATGTAACACTTCAGATGCTAACACCTATAACGTGTGGATTTTAGATAAAAGGGTCCTTTTATCTAAAGAGAGTTCTCCCTTCCATACTTCCTTGTTACTTGAATGTGACCTCAATAGGTTTCCAATTCATAGTTGCAGGGCTTCCCTGGTGGCTCAGTAGTAAAGAATCCACCTGTAATGCAGAAAATGTGAGTTTGATCCCTGGGACAGGAAGATCCCCTGGAGAAGGAAATGGTAACCCACTCCAGTATCCTTGCCTGGGAAAACCCATGGACAGAGGAGCCTGGTGGGCTACAGCCCATGGGTCACAAAAGAGTCAGACACAGTTTAGCAACTAAACAACAACACAGTCTGTGTGTGTCAGGAATTTGCAAGCAGCTTTGTTGGGTGGTTCTGGCTCAGGGTCTCTCATGAGGTTGCATTTGAGGTATTTGCTGGGGCCGTGTCATCGGAAGACTTGACTGGGCTGGAAGACCCACTTTCAAGATGCCCTGGCTGGCAAATTGGTTTTGGTTCTGCTGGGAGCCTCAGCTCTTTCCTGTGTGCACCACAGGAGGCTTGAGAGTCCTCACAGCACGGTGGCTTCCCCAGAGGACCAGTCAAAAGCCGAAGTGCTTTATGTGACTGGAGCTGGAAATCACACACCATAACATGTGCCACTCTCTACTGGTCACGCTTACCAGCCCTGAATCAGCATGGGGGGACTGTACAAGGGTGTGAGGACCCAGAGTCGGGACGATCGGGGCCACCTGGAGGCTGGTCACCACGATGTTACACAGCCTTAGGTAGAGTTTCTGGTAGTTTGCCTCAAACTTACTTTATTACAGATACACAAAACCCCTTTGTTTCTTAAGGCATGTTTATTGCTAATGAGTGCTGACACCCATGTCTGGATCAAGTTGTTTAACCTAACCCCTGGCACAGGTGGCACTTCTGTCTTCCACTGTGCACATTGCCAGGAGACTCCATTGTATTATGGCATGTGTGTGCCTGTGTGTGCGTGTGTGTGTGTATCTGTGTGCAAGGTATGTGGAACCAAGATCATGATATAAGGCTGGACAGGGAGCACTGAGTGATCAGGGGAAAACACCTGAGTTGAAGGAGCTTCTGGGCATTTAAGCTCCGCTAACCGAGATGGACGTCCCTCATGCAGGTCCCTCCCTGCTCTGACTGTTCCCACCTCCTCTGTTTATCATTCCCTTTCTCAGCTCCTGCCATCATCTGCCTGGATCCATTGTTCCTTTTCCACACTCAAGGCATCCTCCAGGCTTTTCTTTCACCAAAAGCCATGATAACTAAGTCAGAAGGAAGCTTTAAAACAGGGATCTCAGATCATTAGTGACAGAAGAGAGCAGCTCCCCCTTCCTAACTGTGGTAAGGCTTCCACACACTAACACAACTGCTGGCTGAGCACGTGCAGGGGAGGGTTGTTTCCAATCCCTGTCCACCAGATCAAGGGTGGGGCAGAAGGGAAAACAACTTAAATTTTTATATCTAATTAGGTTGATTTACTAATATATAGTGGACCATTGTTTCTTTCACAGGCTGTCTCTCTCTTCATCCATCGTTGGGTGTAAATGCAACTTTCCTAGTAATAAAGCATCTTTGAAGTGCCATTGCCCAAGAAATGATGTCTTTCCTTCTTTGCTTTTGCATCATCATTACCATTTACCTCCCTAAATCTCTCTTTCTGCTGAAGTTGCCTCACAGTCTCCTGCTAAAAACTGGGCTCGGTCACTTCATCTGCTGCCCCTTTCCTGGAAAGCGTGCATTGTGCTCACTCAGTCGTGTCTGACTCTTTGTGACCCCATGAACTGTAGCCCACCAGGCCCCTCTCTTCCTTGGCAAGATTACTGGAGTGGGTTGCCATTTCCTCCTCCGGAGGATCTTCTCAGCCCAGGGATAGAACTCATGTCTCCTGCGTCTCCTGCATTGGCAGGCAGATTTTTTACCACTGCACCAACCTGGGAAGCGGTAGAAAAGTATGAGGTCATGGAATTAGCATCTTGGGATGCTAGAAATAAGGCTGTGATAGTTAGCATCCCAAGTAGTCAGGCAGAAGGGCCGCAAATGTATGTTACTCCTTGTTTCCTGGTGTGTTGAGTGGGGGAAGGCCCAGTGTCTCACGTGGCCCTGTCCTAGTGAGACAGATCAGACCTGGGACCCTTTCCTGCATGGCTTGTACCTGAATAAACAGCTCTTCAAGCCACAGAATACAAAGAAACTATAAGGGACTAAAAGTAACTGCAAGCTAGCTCAGTTGAGGCAAGTTACAGACAACAAGATACAAAAAGACCAAAAAACCCCAATTGCCACTTATGAAGCACTTCTGGAAGCAAAAACAGGGTGTTAGGAGTGGAAGCAGAGAACTGCACATGCCCCCTGCACACAATACCACCACGGGGCTGGGAAAACCACCTAAGCCGCCCCTCTGGCCCAACTCCTGACCCACCCCCACCCGCACCCCCTAAAAGCCTTGCCTGAATTTCTTGTCTGGCCTCTAATCAATTTCCATTGATTGGGGAAGGCCAAGAACCCTGGTCGGTATTACTAGAAGGGACAGAGAGTCAGATACATTTTATGTGCCGCCACAGAGGGATTGAGGAGGTGATGTGTGAGCTCAATCTGTGTGGACACTTGGAGCATCTCTGAAGCTGACCAGTGAGGTTACTGAGTCTCCCTCTCTATCCTTACTCCCCCACCTCTCAAAATCTCTAGTGATTTCCTTTCCCATCTACCTTACTTGAAGCCATTTCCTGGGCAGAGCTTACTTATTTGTGCAAGTCTTTCTCCTTGTGTCATTTCCTCCCTTCCCTGAAGAGCAGATGTTCACTTTGGGGGCTATCTGGTCAGGGGCAAAAGGGAAAACAGTTCCTGGATAGGGCGGTTCTGGAAATTTTCAGCGTTCCTCTACATCATGAACCTCCACACTTAAAGCACATAACTCTTTTTCCAACACAATTAAGCTCCAAGGTTGTTATTACAGAGAAAAAATAGTGGTGCCTAATTTTGGCAGGAAGAGTAAAGACTAATATTTTCAGCAAAATGCTTATCAGGGAGTTCTGAACTTTTGTCAAAGACCTGTTTTCTCAACTGCCCTCCTCCAGCAAATCTGCTATTTTTCATTTGTTGAGATATTTTTCTAAAATGCTGTGCAATCATTTCCCCTTTAATTATCTCACGGAACAACTTAGTACTTTTTCCTGAGTGAAGAATGACAAAACGGAGGCAAGAGAGACAAGAAAACAAATAAATTGCTTCAAAGGAACTATCCCCTGGCTGATGATGGCCTCATTGTTCTATCCCACCTCTGGGGAAGGAGTTTCCTATAAAATTCAGCAGAAGTTGGACTAAAGAATAAGAGAACACTTACCAGGTGGCTCTGCTTCTAGAAAGAAGGTCCCCACCACTTGGGGCAGACGAACTCCAGTTATTGACATAAGTTTTCTTGCAGCATGAAGGTGTATTGGGACTGGCTTGCTTCCAGATTTGCTTCCAGGCAGCAGCCAGGCCCCAGACAGGTAGGTGACTGGATGGGATGACGGGGGCAGAGTCCTGAGTCACCTGGGCCAGTGATGTCCTCATTTACTGATCTCTAGATCCTTTGCCATGGGCCTTCCACCACATCATGGAGGGAATCTAGAGGTCATGATTCCTCCTGGATATAGAATGCCATGGAACAGGATGGTCAGTATGGAGCCACTGTAACCGAAATCCAACCTCTGCATCCTGTTACTAAATTGAATCTCAGCGACAGAGTTCTGCATGAAGTAGAAGAGAAGAGTTTCACTGTTTTGCCAGGTAAAGGGGACCACAGTGGGCTCACACCCTCAAACCTGTATTACTTGACATGGAGTGGGTGGCGAGGAGTTTTGCAGAAATGGTTCAAAGAGAAAGGTGTGATCAGCTCGTGGACATTCTTCTGAATGGTTGGTAGTGAGGTAAGAGGCAGTCAGAATCATCAACCTTCTGGTTGAAACCTGCCGGAGGTCAATGGACTTGTGGGAAGCATACAGTTAACTTCTCCAACCTGGCGGGGGCTTCAGTATCTGCCAAACAGCTTAAAAATATTAAAATATGTGTCCCTTGAGGGGAGACCAGGACTCTGCTGCAAGGCTGCACTGCTATTTCCTGACTTCTCCTCCCTTGTCTCTGCATCCCTTCCCTTCCCTGACTTGCAACTGCTTGAACTTTCCAGCAGGAACTCAGGGAAGGTCATGGAGGCCGAACAAAGAAAACCAAAACACGGGGGACACAGAAAGGCTCTTGTGCCCACAGCCCCACAGGTTGCTGCTCAGTTCCACCATTTCTGAGTAGGAGACTTGAGAGCAGTTGCATGGCTACACCATCTCTCTCCTT
Source organism: Muntiacus reevesi (assembly GCF_963930625.1). Lineage (NCBI taxonomy): Eukaryota > Metazoa > Chordata > Mammalia > Artiodactyla > Cervidae > Muntiacus > Muntiacus reevesi. Next base: position 91,598,151 of record NC_089250.1, on the reverse strand, counting down.
CCTCTGCTATGAGACCAGCATGTCCCAGAGAAGAGCTGCTTCTGAAGCTCTGACTCTGGAGTCCCGACAACCTAGAACAGATTGAAGCTGGAGAGAATGCTTTTGAGCAGGGAAGTCTGCTACGGAGTGTAAATCAGGCTCATGTGGCTGGTAAAGAGGTTAAGTCTATGTATATCATCAAGAGTGGATAAATGGCATGGGAACAAGGGATCTGGAACAGTTATGCATATTTAAGGTTTAGGGGCATAGTTGAGGCAGATGGGTGAGGGGTGGGACATTCAGAGGATGGGAGGCTTCAGAGCACCTGTGGGTGCAGGAGACTTGAAAAGGAGAGGACAGGACAGTTTACAAATGCTGTCCTAGGTTTTAAATCAAATTGCTCTACTGCTCTGTGAAAGAAAAAAATGCTACAGGAAATCCTTTCAAGGAAGCCTGCTGAAACTGGATTGTAGGGGCTCTGGGGTCTACTAGGTATATTAATGAGTGTAAGCTATATAGCAATAACTGAAAATGCTTTAGAAATCTAGAGGCAAGTACTCAGTGAAGGCTGGAATAGACAGTGAAGGCTTAGATGAATTGACATTTTAAGATGGGCCTTGAACTCTGGGCAGGGTATAGGGGCTTGATGGAAAGTCGTCTGACTGCATCAGAGCAGGGAACTCCATCAGAGAGCCACAGAAACAAGAGTGTCCAGGTGGATTCAGAGACACCAAATGAGATGTTATTGGTCGGTTAAGGAGGCTTTTTAAAATATGATGTTTCCCCACCCTACCATCAGGGAGGTCTCCTCATTTCTCATAAATTGAAAGACACCGTGCCTAATTTTAATTGAGGTGGTGATGAATGACATAGAGAGGAGATGTGGAGCTGTGTGGGGCGGCCACTCAGTCACCCAGTAGGGTGGCTGCAGAGTGACCTGAGGGCAACACAGCCCCCACTCTCTGGACCTGGAGGCAGGTAGGCAAGCGGTGCAAGCTTTGTCAGTACACAGGTTCCTTACACTTGGGACAGGCTGAGTGAGATCTTCGGGGAGCCCAAAGCACTGAGAACATTTGGTCTGTTCATGACCCCATGGATTCGAAACAAGTCTAAACCACAGAAATGAGTGCAGGCAGTCCAACAAAGTTGTAGATTTCTTCATCTAGGTAGTACAATTGCTTTTATAAATCGATGAAAAATCGAGTCTCTCTCATTGTGTCATTGTGCTAAGTGTCCTCTGGCCTGCCTGTTGGGTAACCGATATGAAGATGGCTGGCCAGAACTTTTCCTGCAGCAGGAAGGCTCACAGGAGAGTCAGGGGTCCTATTTGATTGCTTCTGTGGACGGTCTGTGCTGACTGGGGGGCCTCCACCCCGACCCTGAAGGTTGGGTGCTATAGCCTACTACCACCCCCACCCAGCAACACATGCCCAGTGTGGTAGTTTCATGGATCTGCCCATGGCAGTACCTACCACTGGCCAGCAGGCAGTGTTGGGACCTGACCTAGCTCTCTGTGCAGGCCACTGCTCCTTATGTGAGGTAAGGAGAGCTAGATGTCTCAAGCCATCGTGTCTTCCTTGCTGAAGCACTGGGTGTCAAGAATGCAGCCGTAGAGCAACTTCTCAGGGAGCTTCTGTCTCTTTGTCTGGGGAGATGCTGTCTCTGAGGTCCTGGACCTCCTGTCCCCATGGCTCTCAACAGCATCATGTTTTGTGACAGTCCATCTCCCCTACTATCTCATATTTAGCTTTAGTCAAGAAATGTGCCTGTGTTTATCTTTGTATCTTTATTGCTTAAAATACAGCCTGGCACTGTGGAGGTAACCCCAAAGATGTTTCCCAAGAGAATGAGTGAACACACCACTGTCCCGGAGCAGAAAATCAGCTGCAGGTGTGGACCATCCTGAGTAAAGTCAGGAGGGCTGAACTGGAGCACATCGTGAATTTTAGAAAAACCTATATCCCTGTGGCAGGTACTACCCTTAAGGAATCAGAGAAGAAGGATAAAAGGAGGTGAGGAGATAAATGAAAAGGGAAAACACAGCATAGTCTCGAGCCCATCCATGCGTTCAGTGCAGCTGGAACTAGGTGCTGTGTGGTTTAGGAAGGAGATGTTATCGAAGGTAGAGTAGAATGCTTCCCAGGTGGCTCAGTGGCAAAGAATCCGCCTGCTAATGCAGGAGAGGCAGGTTTGATTCCTGAATTGGGAAGATCCCCTGGAGTAGGAAATGGCAACCTGCTCCAATAATCCTGCCTGGAAAATTCCATGGACAGAGGGGCCTGGCAGACAAGCTATAGCCCGTGGGATTGCAAAGAGTCAGACGTGACTGCGTGGCTGACTGCACAAACACCCAGAAAGCATATCTGAGCTTCACCAGAATCAGACATTATTTCCTCCCAGCTGCACACCTCGCTTCTGTTGGGAAAAACAAGAGCAGGAGGTAATCCCTGTAAAGGAACTTTTTCCTGGTGTTGGGGTGTCATTTTTCCATGGGGTAACCAGAGGCTGCTGTGGGAAGCAGTCAAACTTATTGCTGCTGGCCTTGGCACAGAAGGCCATAGATGGCAGAATCACTAGCAAGCAGATTCTCCCAATCGATTGAAATCTTTTCTACACTGGTTCCCCCACCCGCGCCATCCCCCATCAGGAGGGTAACTGATAAGAAAACCAGCTCCCATTAAGCATTTAGGAAACATAAAGAAAAAGTGAGTCCCAGAGTCTTATCTGATCCAACATGACCTCTCCCTTCAGCATCCTCTATGCACTGTTTTGTGTAGTGTAACTTTTGGCTAGACAAGAGCTGAGACTGTATCTTATCATACAAAAATGTAAGTGGGGTTGCCTTGGTTGAAGTGGGGGAGGAATCTAGAACTCCATCCCCTTGGAGTAGACCTCCTTTCCCCCATTTCTAACCCCCTCTAGCAAGCAAATTAGCTTTGAGCATGGCGGGACACCCATCACCCACTCCTTCTATACTGGCCCAGGGCACCCAGGTCACACACTGCATAGCCGTCTATGATCAAAGGGAAATTTGCATGGTCCTCAGTGCTAGACTGGAAAGTGAACTACACCCATACACTGAAAACCATCCAATCCAGTTCCCTGGCTTTACATCGAGGAGACGCAAGCCCAGAACACACTTCTGGAGACAAGGCTAAATAACTGTAAAATTTGGGCAAAAAAACCATATCTCTTCTTTTTCAAGTTCCTCATGCATATATAACTGAATCACTTGGCTGTACACTTGAAACTAACACAACGTTGTGAATCAACTATACTCCAATATTAGAAAACAAAAAACAAATAAAAAATAACCCAGATCTCCTGGTGCCCAGCCAACAACCCTATTTGTTTCCTTGTGCATGATGCTGCTTGTTCACATTTCAGAAAGATTTTTAAAGTCATAAGGGCTAAAACAAAACAAAGGAAGGTTTCTCTTGTTAAAACTCAGTTAATGGGTACTTTTGGTTCTCTGGGATTATACCTTAAGCAGTCTAGCTGTTTTGAAATCGTGCCTGTTAGGGTTAAAAAAATCTATCCTGAAACCATGCCCCGTAGGGTTAACAGAAACTGGTGACTAACAGAAATTCTTGAGCTTGTCTTAGAGCATAGCAGGTGAGAGAACAGCTTGGTAAACCCCCCTCCACCTGGAACCTGCCTTCACTGACCAAGCTCGCCTTAGTTATCTTTTGGACTCATTAACTGCCGCCTATAGATAGCACCGCTGATGTTTGTGTTGCTAGAGTAACGGGGGCATAAGCTGTTTTCCAGGACCTTGGAGTCGGCTCCTGTCCAGTTCAAGTCAGCTAAGATTGGTTTGGATCTCTGACCTTAAAACTGGGCCTGTGCAGGTGCCTCTGATGTCAGAGTGTCAAAAACTCCACCTCAGAGCACGCTAAGTGCCTCCATCTGTGAACATCCATCCCATGAAGAAGCATGTAACTCAGATACACCTGCACGGAACGCCAATTGCTTCACCTTTCCCCCTTCCTCCAGTCACCCTCCCCCATGCCTCAGACCACTCGGTTTCTTTATCCCATGTGTCTCAAGCCTTGCGCCTCGGGGGAGGCGGATGTGAGATCTGTTCTCCGTCTCCTTAGTGGCTGCCTCGCGAATAAGCCCCTTCTCTGCCTCACGCGTCAGCTTCTCAGTGTTTGGCTTGTTGGGTGTCAGGGAAACAAAGCCGGTTTGGTAACAGTCTTATCCTCCCACACATCTTGGTCACTTTATACTCAGCATGAAAAGGGTAAACCCACAACCTCAGTGAGGCAGATTTTGCCCCGAGTGGTTGCTTTTTAGCTCTGGATTTTATCTCTGTGGGTGGTGGGTGGAGAGACTTGATGCTGAGGAACAGACAGGGAGCCGTCACAGAGGAAGCCTTCTGACAGGCACAAGGAGCCCTCTCCCCTGCTCGGCGTCCTTGAGGTCTGTACACTTCTTCCCGCGGTGGCCCTGTGTCCGTCACGGGGCATGACTCTGAGGATGCGGTGTGCTTCTGTGGGAAGGCTCTCTACCGCTACAGCTGAGCCCTGAGCCCGGGCAATGGAGAACTGAGCGGTCTCTGCAGTCAGCCTGGCCCTGCGGACGCTGAGAGGAGATGAACCTGACCTGGGCTAGGCTGGGCTAGCTCAGGACACACAGGGGGCAGAAACAGCAGGTGACAAAAGGGAAGCACCTGGACAAACCCGGCCGGCCACTGGCTGAAAACCAAGAGCAGGCAAGGTGGTAAGAGGCTCACACTGCAGCTATGGATGTTCAGGACTTGAAGGTGATATCCATCTAAATGTATTTATGTTTAACTGAACTGTTTAATAACCCACTGATATGTTATACTATAGAGTGAATTCAATTTTGTTCACCTTATTAGACTGTTGATTTGTAACGTCATGAGTTAAAAGAAATTCCTTCATATGTGCCGAGAGATTAGAGCAGCTGACACTCGGGAGCACAAGGTCCAGAAGCATGTCCTCAACGGCCCCTGAGGGGGCGAAACCCTGAGAGCAGTTTCAAGTCACGGGGAACGTCGTTCCAAGTACAGGCCTTGAATCTGGCCTCCAGGACGCCCTCCGGAGCTTGCCTGCTGGGTCACCGGGAGTGGGAGAGCTCTGCGGCATAGACCGTCATCCGCCCGCACAGCCTCCTTCCTCTGCTCACTGAGACTTCCTCGCCGCTATCTGCAGAGGGCAGCGAAAGGCCCAGGCCGCCTGGGGGCCCCACCTTACAGACAGAAAGGCAGAAGGAAGGTCAAGCAGGAAGTGGGTGCGCACATGAGCAGGCGAGGATGCGGAGGGGCACAGGGGCGCGTGCGTGAGATGCCCGCTTCCTTGGCCTCCTCGCGGCTCAGACCTTGGGGAGGAAAGCACGATCGCCCAGTGCTCCACCTTCTGCGCTCCCGATTTGGAAGCCCATTATTGCGCTGCCCCTGCTTGGAGGTGGGCTTCATCCCCGGGCACCACAGACTTCCCGTCAGCATGGAGAAGTGCCGAACTCAGCCCCGAACCCTGCTTCACCCAGATTTCACGTTCAGCTCAGTGTTGTGAGCCGGAAACCGGGGCCCTGTGGCCTGGCCAGCTTGGGCCAGCAGGTTTCGTGGCTGTGTGAGCCACAGCCTCTTGCGGCACACGGGCCTTTGGGAAGGGAGCTTCAGGGGCCTCCCAACTGCTTTCAGGGTTCTCCCCAGGGCCTCCGCGCAGGGGCACCCGTCACTTCTGCACTTTGCGGACTTTTTTCAGACAGTTTTGAAGGTGCTCTGCGGGATGGGACTCTCCACTGAAGGCTTCTCCCAAAGACCCCGTGTTCACCCTCAGCCCTCACTTTAGACTGTGTTCCTACCCAGGTGCGTGCAGCCAGACAGGTTTCGTGGCTGTGTGAGCCACAGCCTCTTGCGGCACACGGGCCTTTGGGAAGGGAGCTTCAGGGGCCTCCCAACTGCTTTCAGGGTTCTCCCCAGGGCCTCCGCGCAGGGACACCCGTCACTTCTGCACTTTGCGGACTTTTTTCAGACAGTTTTTGAAGGTGCTCTGCGGGATGGGACTCTCCACTGAAGGCTTCTCCCAAAGACCCCGTGTTCACCCTCAGCCCTCGCTTTAGACTGTGTTCCTACCCAGGTGCGTGCAGCCAGACAGTGGGGTCTGTTCGGGTGTGGATGGGGGTCTTTATCCTGAGCAGAGATGGCTCCTCCCCACCTTTTAGCCTCCAAAGATAGGTTGGTGAGTGGCAAATTTATGGTGAAAATTTGTAAATTCTGTCCTGCCCCCGTTCTGGCCCCACCATCCAAACCTTTTCCTCTGTCCTCTGTCTTATGGGACTGAGGGCCCTTCCCCACGGGCGGCAAGCGGGCTTCAGAAGGAAGGTGGCGTTATGTCAGAGCCAGCCTCACCCGGAGGCATCAGCTGTCCTTCTGTGAAGCCAGTTGCCTGACTTGATGGGGCTGGGGTGGGGGCAGTGAGGCTGGGACAGTAGTGAAGGGGTGCCGGTGAAGAGGGGCCAGGGCCTCTAACTCATCCTTTCTGATTAGTCTCTCAGAATTAGAGGATTTCTACAGATGGAAGAAATGTAGAAGAGATGTTCTTCTTCAACACATGCTTTCCTGGTAGCTCATCTGGTAAAGAATCCGCCTGCAATGCAGGAGACCCCAGTTCAATTCCTGGGTTGGGAAGATTCCCTGGAGAAGGGATAGGCTACCCACTCTAGTATTCTTGCCTGGAGAATCCCCACGGACAGAGGAGCCTGGCAGACTACAGTCCATGGGGTCGCAAAGAGTTGGACACGACTTAGCAGCTAAAGCAAGTAAAGATGGAAGGAAACTCAGGGCTCATCCCAAACTTAGTAATGCAGTGGAATTACCTGGAGAGCCTTAAAAAGGCAGCATTCCAAGGCCAACCCCAAGTCTAATGAAGCAGGATCTTCAGGGGTGGACCCAGCTGTGCAAGGCTGGGCTGGGGTCGTGGTGTACATGCAGCCAGTCAGCCAGTTCCAAAGTCAGAATGATTTAGCCGCTCATAAGCTGCCTGTCCAAAGACACGTTACCCAGCTTCTGTTTCTCCATTTGAACAATAGAAATAATAACACTTGGCAGGGCTGGGGTCACGGTTAAAGAAGACACTGTGAGTGAAGAGTGGGATGAGGAGTTTGACGCTGATGCACAGCCAGCCCTGATCATTTCCTGCCATGGTGAGGCAGTGGAGGATCCTGTGGGGACAGGCGACCTGCTCACCCATCCTGTGTTCTGTCCTTGGGGAGACTGAGCCCCACAAAGAATCCAAGCATGTGAATTCTGGACTCAGGGCGGGTGACTTTGCAGGACAGGCTCTCTCCAGGGGCCCAGCTCCAGGAGAGAGGCCTCAGTGCTTTGTTTCCCTGCCTCCCAGTCCTGCCAAAACAAACAGGTTGGGGGGGTGGTGGGGAATGGCTTGTTACCTGGGACACTTGATCAAGTGAAACCAGAGCTTTGTGCCCAGGGGAGTAGCTGGAGGATAGAGGGCCCCGAGCAGGAAGGGGTTATGTAAATACTGGCTGAATAACTAGGTCTGTGCCTTCATTAGATAAGAGCTGGAAGCTGAGGCCCAGTGAATAACAATTGAGCTCCAGGCTGGTAATGGCCTGATTTGAAAGTCTGAGCAGAATGGCCTGGCACAGGGTGAAGGGCAGATTTCCCTGATGGGTCTGTGGCTGCTGAGATAATGCCTGATGACACGGTGGCAGAAGAGAGGGGACCGCGGAGTCTGCACACCCTGTCAGGAGCTGGTCTGGGCCTTCGTACCTGCGGTCCTGCCCTCGATGCAACACAGAGGCAGCCAAGCAGCTGGGAGCTCTGCCCCTGGGAGTTGAAAATCCTTATGAAGCTGAAGTCAAAATTGGCAGGTTAACAAAATTGATTGTGTGATTATACAAACACCATGAGCAGCTTGGAAGTTGGCCCTGGGGACAAAGAGATGGCAGGCGATCAGCAAGTAGTGACTGTGCTCTGGGGGCTTTGCACTGGTTATCTGTGGGACAGATGACCTCATCCTCACTTCCCAGGTGAGGAAACAGGCCCGGGGAGATTTCCTGATCAGTTCCAAGCCCTGATCATTTCTTGTTCATGCCATGGTGAGCATGTGGTGGAGGATCCTGTGGAGACAGGCGACCTGCTCACCCATCCTGTGTTCTGTCCTTGGGGAGACTGAGCCCCACAAAGAATCCAAGCATGTGAATTCTGGCCTCAGAGCGGGTGACTTTGCAGGATGGGTTCTCTAAGAAGCAGAGGCAGGGTTCAAGACTACATCTGCTGGAAGTCAGTCCCTTGTAAGCAGGAACGGGGAGAGGCTGATGGAGATATCAGGTCTGCTCCTGAAGGCTCTCCCAGTTCCTAACCTTCGATGGCTCCTGGGATGTCCTGAGACATGAATTTGACCACTGTCAGTGGTGACAGCAGGACCTCATCTTCAACAAAAGACAGGAGGAGTCCTTGTTCCAAAATCTTCTGGCACCTGTTGGGTTATATGGCTCTTGCTCAGTAACCCACTCCAGACTGGTAGCATCTGGATTCACCTAACAGTGGGTCAGAGGGGTATCTCCAGTGTCATGTTTGATGTCCCTAAGATCTGGAGCACCTGTCAAGCATGCGCTTCTTGGTGATGAGAAGTGCAGGTTGCATTAAGTGGTCAGCATTCCCTGGAGACAGAGATGAATTGGGGGAATATTCTGTTTGTCATCTGGTCTTCATATCTCCCAACTCTAACTGGAGGAGCATAATGGCTTTTCAGACCCGCCATCTGTGTCAGTTCAGACCCATAGCTAATAGTCCAGGAAGTGACTGTCTAGATCTCTCCCCCAGGGTTTAGTGATTTTGGCAAATGAAATCCGGTCACTTGGGGGAAAAGATGGGGGAAGTTTACTACATAATGCTTGTGATGTCATCACTGAGCCTTCCCTCAAGAGGATCCAGGCTCTCCTTCATCAGAGAATGATTTAGATCTGAGAGCTGAGTGAAGGACTCACTCCCAGCCTTTTTTGTCCAAGTTGAGTGGTACCCTGGTTGGCTTTGTATCTGTCTTGTGTTGACAACACGTGATCCAGTAGTCATCACCGCTCGTCCCTACAGTCAAGCACTTGGTCTTCCGTGACTACATTCTTTTTTTCCTTTTTTAATTTGGGTGCCCCCTGATGTCTGTGATTCTCTCATTCCATTATCCTCACTGATAGGAGGGAGCCCAATGCTCTGACATCTCTCACTGTCAAATCTCCTCTAAAAGGTGTGGCCCTCTGCAGGCTCTTCAAAGCTGTCCATATAGCCATCCCACATGCACTCCTTGTCATCTGAGTGGGAGGTGTGCCCTCTAGGCATCTCATCTCAGTAGACTCTTAGGACTGGTTCCAGGCGTCTTTGTCAGAATGTGGACACCTAAGTTCCATGTGAGGGCTCCTGTGTTAAATATGTTCTCCCCTCTCCAGCCTATTTCCCTTATCTGATGCCAGTACCCTCAAAATTATTTCCCCTGTTTTCATACTTCTTGATAGTATTGATTAACCAGGGCTGCAGTTCCTTTAACATGCAAACTGTGTTCTGGAGCAGGGGCTACATTTTCTGATCCAGGTGACTTTTGACCTGGAATCAATAAGCGAAGGTGTGAACAACTCTTGAGGAGAAAAAACATCATAGTGCAGAAATCACCTACTTCAGGAAGGTCTTTGACAGCTTGATTTCTAGGCCAAGGGATACTGTTTTCTAGGAAAAAAAAGATTGGGCTGTTTCTGGTGGTCCACTGGGTTTAGGAAAATCTAGGGGCTCAATATTCTCAAGCTCATCCGCTCAAATATTTGTTACTGGTCTCATCAGGTCCCCAAGTTCAATCTAGGAAAACTACTTTTTTTTTTTAATTAAACAAATTTCATTTCAGGGCTTCCCTGGTGGCTCAGTGGTAAGGAATCGCCTGCCAATGCAGGAGACGCAGGTTTGATCCCTCCTGCCTCAGAGTAACACAGCCCGTGTGCCGCAGCTGTTGAGCCTGTGCTCCATAGCTTGGGGGCCACAGCTACTGAGGCCACTTGCTGCAGGTACTGAAGACTGCGTGCCTAGAGCCATGCTCTGCAACCAGAGGAGCCACACGCTGCAAATGGAGAAAAGCCCATGCGCCAGTGAAGACCCAGCACAGCCCAAAATAAATACATAAATAAAATTATGTTAAAAATTGAAAAGTTTTCATTTTATTGATTTACTTATGTAATTGATTTACTATGTGTTAATTTCTGCTGTATAACAAAGTGATTCAGTTTACACATACATACATCACACATGTATGTATGCATGTATATGCAAGCATTGTTAAAAATATTATTTTCCATTATGGTTTATCACAGGATATTGAGCATGGTTCCCTGTGCTATACAGTAGGACCTGGTTGTTTATCCATTACGTATATACATAATCATTTGCATCTGCTGATCCAAACCCCCAGTCTATCCCTCCCCCAGCTCCCTTTTCCTTGGCAGTCACAAGTCTTTTCTCTATGTCTGTGAGTCTGTTTCTTTTTATGGATAGGTTCATTTGTGTTGTATTTTAGATTCCACACATGAGGGATATTATATGGTATTTGTCTTTCTCTTTCTGACTTACTTCACTTGGTATGATAATCTGTAGTTGCATCCATGTGGCTACAAATGGCATTATTTTGTTCTTTTTAATTGACTGACTAGTATTCCATTGTGTGTGTGTGTGTGTGTGTGTGTGTGTGTGTGTGTATTAGCCTGACTCTAACAGTTGTGTCTGACTCTTTGCAGCCCCATGGATTGTACCTGCCAGGCTCCTCTGTCCATGGAATATTTTATGGATCTTCTTTATCCATCTATCTGTCAGTGGACATTTAGCTTGTTGCCATGTCTTGGCTATTGTATTGCTATGAACATAGCAGGTGCATATATCTTTTTGAATTATAGTTTTGTCTGGATATATGCCCAGAAATGGGATGACTGGATCATATGGTAGCTCCATTTTTAGTTTTCTGAGGAATCTTGATACTACTATTCATAATGACCCCACTAACTTGCTAGCTTACATGCCCACCAACAGTGTAGGAGGTTTCCCTTTTCTCCACACCTTCTCCAGCATCTGTTATTTGTAGACTTTTTAAAGCTGGGCATTCTGACCATAAAAAGGCAACTTTTATATCACCAAGTAAAATAGTTTTCTTTTCTTTTAATTTTGCTGAACTTGAATCTTCAGGGAATGAAGACAGTCATTCTTTCCTAGTGGAAGAGGCGAGAAAGAGAGAGACAGAGAAGGGAGCTTCCTAACATGGGTCTTGGCCACAGGAGAGAGGTGGTGTTCCAAGGAGTCTGGTTCTGTCAGACTTGGATCGTGAAAGGGAGCGTGCTGGAAATTGGGTTTAATGTGACAGGATCAGTACCCCATGGCTTTCCACCTCGACATCAAGTTGATCATTAGCAGTTGACAATCATCTGATGGGCTAATTTTTAAAGTGCTATTTTAAAAATTCTTTAAAATTCACAGGCTTAGAGCCCTTCCTAAAAGTGAGAAAAATGCATACTGTTATCGGTTGAATGGTGTGCCCCTACAGATGTTGGATCCTAACCCTTGGTACTTTAGAATGTTGACCTTATTTGGAAATAGTCTTTACAAAGGTCATCAAGTTAAAATGAGGTCATTACAGTGACCTAATCCTACGTGACTGGTGTCCATATAAAGAGGAGATTTGGACACAGACATACACGCAGGGAGAAGACCACGTGAAGGTGGAGGCAGAGACTCGGGATGTCCAGCTGAGGGACACCAACGGTGGCCAGTAGGCCACCAGGGATGAAGGGAGGAACCTGGAACAGGTTCCCCACGCAGCCCTTGGAAGGAATTCACCCTGTCCACACCTTGGTCTGGCACTTCTGGCCTCCAGATCTGTGAGGCAGCTCGTTCCTGCTGTTTCAGCCACCCAACCTGTGGTTCTTTTGTTACTGCAGTCCAAGCAGACTAACCCATGTGCAAACACATCTTACCGTGAAAACATCCATGTCTTTCCATTCCATCTCTTGTTTCCATTTTCCGTGTTTCCCACACCTGTTCTCTGATTCTTGCAATCTCTCTGCACCCTACCCCACTGCCCTGCAAAATCTCCCACTTTTGGTTTCCTTTGGGATTGTGGCTGCAGATGAATTTAGGACCCAAGGGACTTGAGATCTTAGGGACAGATGAGATGTTAGCAACTGTCTGGTTCCCCCCGGAGTTTCTCAGCTCAGAGAATACAGGACCTGATTTAGAGAAACCCAGCAAAGGCAGATACCTGGGCTTCCCCTGGGGCAGGGCAAGTTTTGCAGTGTGGGGAAAACCCAACCCCACCAACCCCGGGCAAGTTCAGCACTTCTGGCTGATGGAGCTGCTCTAAGGTATAAAACTGGAGGATGTTTGGAGCCCCTTGTGGAGAGGTGAGGCTCTCCTGCTGGAGCAAGGATGCGGAGACAGGCTGCCGGGAACCTCCACTCGTGACCCTACCCCCTGCAGAGCACTCACCTCTGGGAGGTCCCCAGGAAGGTGGACGTGGGGCCTGGAGGCTACCTGCCAGGGTCTAAGCCTGTTTCTTCCCTGTGAAAGGAAGACAGCCTCAACTCAGAGGGTTGTTCTGTGCACTGACACTTGAGTAAGCGCTGCTACCATAGAAGGTCTTGGTTCTAAGTGGACAGTGCAAATCTAACAAAGAGTGTCAACTGGTAACGTTCCGCAGCCCCATCCAGCCAAGGCTTTGTCCCTGGACCACACTGACCCTCCAGCTGAGCCTCAGCCCCTAGGAGTTTCTACGCTGCTCTGAGTAGCTGATGGCTGTGTCCTGAGTCTCCATGGCAGCCGGAGGTCTCATCTGTGTGTGGCAACTGGCCTCACTCATGGTCTCAGGACTGACTCCCTAAGTGCAGATGGGCCCATGGGCTCTTTGCCAGGTTTCTGTCTGGATTTCCTGATTTACAATCCACAAGCAACAGCGGCAACTAATGTTTTTTGAGCACTTGTTGAATGCAGGGACTAACAGGTAGGAACAGAGCTGTGGCCTTCAGCAGGGACCCCTGACCTAGACTGTGGAAGGGAGTGATGGAAGAAGACTTCCCAGAGGTGAAGTGAACTCTCTGGTGCCGTCCCTGGGACTGAGCCCTGATCTAAACTCACCTGGAGGCTGCGTCCTTGTCCTGTTTCTGCGGCAGGTGGCTGGGCTCTGCCCCGGTCACAGCCCACCTGGATGGGGACCCAGCGCTGCTGCCCTGTCCCTGGGGCCACAGCGTGACCCCAGCCCCTGCCCCGGCTGGCCGCAACGGGTCCCCACGTCACCCACCCCTGTGAGCGCGGGGCCCCCAGGCCTTTTCTGGCTGTGGCTGTTTGGGTCCTTTCCCAGTAGCTTGCCTGAGATCCTAGCTGTCCTCCTGGCTGAGCTCATTTAAATGAGGGGTTCATAATGAGTCCTCCTCAGAGGTGCCACTTTGGCCTATGGATTACTTTGAGCTGAAGTCAATTAAGGCTGAAAAAATTCAGGAAAATTTTGCTTGTTTGTTGGTTTTTTTTTTTAGAAAAGTGTAAATGTTAGTCGCTCAGTCGTGTCTGACTCTTTGTGACCCCATGACTGTAGTCCACCAAGCTCCTCTGTCCTTGGAATTCTCCACAGGCAAGAATACTGGAGTAAGTAGCCATTCCCCCTTCTCAGGGGATCTTTCCGACCCAGGGATTGAACCCAGGTATCCCACATTGTAGGTAGATTCTTTACAGCCTGAGCCACGAGGAAAGCCCTGGTTCAGCCTGTCAGTTCAGTCTCTGTCATGTCTGACTGTTTGCGACCCCGCGGACGGTAGCATGCCAGGCTTCCCTGTCCAACACCAACTCCTGGAGCCTATTCAAACTCATGTCCCTCATGTTGGTGATGCCATCCAACCAAGTCAACCTCTGTCATCCCCTTCTCATTCCACCTTTATTCTTTCCCAACATCATGGTCTTTTCAAATGAGTCAGCTCTTCGCATCAGGTGGCCAAAGTATTGGAGTTACAGCTGCAGCATCAGTCCTTCCAATGAATATTCAGGACTGATTTCCTTTAGGATGGACTGGTTGGATCTCCTTGCAGTCCAAGGGACTCTCAGAGTCTTCTCCAACACCACAGTTTAAAAGCATCAATTCATCAGTGCTCAGCTTTTTTTATGGTCCAACTCTCACATCCATACATGACTACTGGAAAAACCATAGCTTTGGCTAGACGGATCTTTGTTAGTAAAGTAATGTCTCTGCTTTTTAATATGCTGTCTAGGTTGGTCATAACTTTTCTTCCAAGGAGCAAGAGTCTTTTCATTTCATGGCTGCAGTCGCAATCTGCAGTGATTTTGGAGCCCAAGAAAATAAAGTCTGTCACCATTTCCATTGTTTCCCTATCTATTTGCCATGAAGTAATGGGACTGGATGCCATGATCTTAGCTTTTTGAATGTTGAGTTTTAATTCAGCTTTTTCACTCTCCTCTTTCATTCACTTTCACCAAGAGGCTCCTCAGTTCCTCTTTGCTTTCTGCCATAAGGGTGGTGTCTTCTGCATATCTGAGGTTATCGATATTTCTCCCAGCAATCTTGATTCCAGCTTGTGCTTCATCTAGCCCGGTGTTTCTCATGATGTACTCCGCATATAAGTGAAGTAAGCAGGGTGACAATATACAGCCTTGACGTATTCTTTCCCCTATTTGGAACCAGTCTGTTGTTTCATGTCCAGTTTTAACTTGACCATGCTTCTTGACCTGCAACCTTCCCCTTAACTGCTGAAAGAATTTAGAAAGAGGTGCAGGAAGAGAACCATCAGCAGAGATGACTACAGAGAGTGTCACCAGCTGTGGTGAGCTGGGGGCCTGGCAGGGCCTGTTTGTCCAGAGACTTCTCTGTGTTCCATTGTCTCCCGTGGCCTGGCAGACACTCACTCCTCCTGGTCCTCCTGTGAATTGTCTTGCTTCCCTTTGGAGCCCAGACTCCCAGTCCCTTCCTCTTAATTCAGAATGGTGTGTGAACCTCGATTGCCTATGAGAGACCCATGTTGTCTTTGTGGGGTTCCTGCATGTGTGGAATTAAATTTGTTTTCTCCTGTTAATCTGTCTTATGTCAATTTAATTGCTAGACCAGCCAGAAGGACCTAGAAGGACAGAGAAAAAATTTCCTCCCCCACAAAATGAAGGAAGGATCTCTTGCAGATGATATTTTAACCTCCGTTCTCACCTCACCCAAAGATTTCTGAGTTTTTGTTGTTCCTGGTCTGGATTCCTGTGATGTATCTTCATGTTACTTAGTCCTACTGAGTTTGGTGCTGGTGACTCCGTCAGTAGTGTTTTGCTCTTGATTTCCAATGGGCTTGTTTTGGGATACCTTGTATACCCAGCAAGGTGCTACACATAAGAGGCAAAGGCAGATTGTTGGGGCAAAGAGAAAGGGAGTGGGGTGTCAGGGCACCTGACTGGTCCTCTATCCTTTTAGGAAAGTCATCCTTAAGAACTCAGCCTATCTTCTGGGTCAGTGTCATGGTCCAGCCATCCTGACCATACTGTCCAGATGTTCTGTGACAACGTGTGGACAGGGGTTTTGATGCAATTCCAGTAGGTTAAGAGTATACAATGAAAATATCAAATTAAAAAAAAAAACCACACAAATCTTTTTCTTTGGCAAGAGCCCATTCAAGACCCACAGCGTTTGACATTTACTTGAGGCTCAGTTCTTTCTTTAAATTCTTCACCAGATTGGCTTTTGGTCTGTTTAGCCCTCTTGGCAGTTTAACCACAGCCTGCTTTGCAGGGCCTTTTCCATTTATGCACTTTACTCCTGCAAATAGATTGTCAAGGGCGTGAGGAACGGGGCTCTGCCGTGTTCCTTGGACAGCCCTGCCCGCACCACCCCGCCCCGCCCTCCTGCAGCTTTGCCGGGCTCCCAGCTCCCGCTCTCACTGCGTGTCTGCTTGTGGCTCCGAGTGGCCTCTTACTTCATCTGGCTCTGTTTTTGAAATGATCTACTTTCAATCTGGGTCACCTTTTGGGTACAGAGTTTTTGAAGCTTATGTAAGAGAACTGGACTATTGTAGGGAGTGTGTGCACTTTCTCCTTGTGTCCTGATGTTCAGATGAGTTTTTTGAATTTCCTAGAAGGCACATCAGGAGGAAACTTGAGGGACCTGGGAACTGTGGCTTGTGGCCTGGCCCCCCACGAATGAATGCCCAGAATAAGGACACAGGCAGAACAGAGTGAACTGGAGCGTGGGTAGGGCTGTTCTCACCCTCCATGTGGGCACCTCACCCTCTCTATGTGAGACATTTGGTGGCTTTCTCTGGTAAAGCCACTGATGCCGGGCTGAGCCCAGTCCTAGGAAGGCAAGGGTCTCGTGAGGCTGTGAGGAGCTGGGAATGTGAGGTCTAAGAAGCTTACTTGGCTTGGGTTTCAGTGGGCTGTACCCCTGCCTCTCCACAGCCTTCATCTCCATGCCTCCATGCGGAGGCTTCCCTCCTGCTGCATCCCTCAGCTTCACCCAGGCTCTGACCTATTTTCCCATGATCCTGCCACCCTGGGTGAGCTGCAGTTCAGCTCTGGGGCTAAGCACCTGGAGTGAGAGCAGACCCCACAGATTGCAGGGCGGGGTCTCCGGCAAGACTGCTCCGGCTTCTGACTGACCTGCCACAAAGCTGAGAGGTCCCCATGAGCCCCTCAGACTTGATAATTCACTAGAGGGATTTACAGTACTCAGGAAAGGGCTATAATCTATGTTCACAGTTTTATGATAAAGGATAGAAATTGGAAGCAGCCAAACGAAGAGGGCGGGTTCTGACGGGTCCCCAAGTGTTCACGCCCTGGGGAATCAATGCACAGCACCTTCCCAGCACATCCAGGAATCCCACTCAACCTCATTGTGCAGAGGCTGTATGACCTTGGCATGACGGACTGAATCAGCGGCCACGTAAGTGGCCTCTATGCAGGCCCCACCCCTCCTTGAAGGTCTGGAGTTTGGGTGATTGGAGGCTCAGAGCCCCGACCCTCTAATCAATCACACTTTAGGTCTTTCAGCCTGACTCCCCCATCCCAGGACCACTTAGGGGCTCCCATGAGTCGCCTCATTAGCATAAACTGATGTGTGATGCCTGGATTCATGAATAATAAAGACACTCCTGTTACTTGAGAGATTCTGAGTTTAGACTAGAGTCTCCCTCTCTGGAACCAGGAGCACAGGCCAGTCATATTTTTTATATGATACGATCTTAACCTTCCTGTTTTACCTTCCAGGTTCTAACTCGTGCACTAGCCATGATCTTGAGGATGCGTGACATTCTCTAAAGAAGAAAACAACCGGATGCTCCCAACTCTTGATTGTTCAGGGCAGATGGGGTCAGTCATTCTGGTCTTCCCTGGAGCTGCGGGCACCTCACAGCTCGTGCCTCTGGGTCTCTGCACTGAGCCCTGGGCCCTTGAAGCAGCCTTGGACCTGGGCCAGACTCTGTGGCCAGAGGACCAGATTAGGCAGATGTGGGCCCTGGGGCTCCTACCCAGGAGCGACATGCATTGTGTCCATCACATTTTACTGGCAAAAGAAAGGCTTTTGTCGAGGTTTAACAGTAACCTGATCTGCGATCTAGAAAGATGAGTTACTGACCGGGTGATAGAGCCCAAGGCAGAGACAGGAGGGAAGAAGGGAGGGGGCCACGGGCAGTGAAGCAGCCTGGTGAGGAGGTGAGGCAAAGGGGAGACTCGAGGGTGATGAGGGGTCAAGTTTGGGTAACATGGGGGCTCTGGCACCAGGAGGTCAGGAGGAGCCAGCAGAATGTTCTGTCTTTGTAAGATGGTGCTAGGGGCAGCGTCACACTTCCTGGGCTTCAACGAGCAGGGGTACACAGGAAAAGATGGGCACCTTCATGTCCTAAGCCATCAGCCACCATCAAACTGGCGGCCCCTTACCTGAGTGCCCTGTGTTAGCTGAACACTAGGACTGTTGTTTTGCTGCCTGGATTTTTCCATGATGGATGTGATTCGTGTGTCATGCTGGGCAGGAGATGGTATTTAAATGTTTCCTGGGTTTGATCTCCATGCAGGCAGCCTGTGCTAAGACTTGGGGTAGGCACTAAATGGATTTAATTAACTTCAGCATTTGAGCACCATGGTGGGCAGTGGGGTCTAAGGGGTGGGCACCTGCTGCTTTCAGCCTGGCTCACTCTAGAAATCATCACATTTTGAACTGAAACAAGTCCGAGGAGTTTGATGGCAGACAAGCCAGGGTGGAAGGGGGAGACTGGGAGCCAGGGGTTTCTAATGATATGCCCACTTTTGCCCTGAACCTGGGCAGGTTGTAACATGTTCTTCAGCTTTGGCAGCTGCCCAAGGATGGGGTGGAGTGAGGGAGGAGTCTGAGAGTTTACAGACAGCACCTCAGGGAAATTCTGAGAGCCAGGCTGCCTTCCAGAGAGAAAAGATGCCTTTTTCCCCTCTCTGCCATGACCACAACTGCCCGCACAGGGGCCTCTGAAACACCCTTGACCTTCACTGACCTTCAACACCTGCTCCAACATCTTCCTGCTGTGTCTTCCCATTCTGCAAACGCTGGGAAACCAATCTGTCCTTCCCAAAGCCTTTGCATGAGCTGTGATGTCAGTCCTGCAGACCAGAGACATAAGACAAAACTGACTGGAAACGGAGCTGTGGGGAGACAGGGGCAGGGAAAAGGCACGTCTTTGCTGACAGTGTCCTGGAGAAAGCCCGAGTCACGGCCCTGGGTCTCTGATTGGATCATGGCAGGAGGCCAGGCCCCGGAGCCTGGTGCTGTGGTGCGGCTTTGGCAGGTGGGCCTGAGGCTCATTCTGGCCTGCAGTAGCCTCCCAGCGATCCCATGAGGGGTTGCATTCCCTCCAAGCTGTCCCTTCGTGCGCTAACTGCAGTGCAGCCCTGAGCCCGACCTGGCACCGGGAACACGGGGTCTAGTGGCCGCTGTGGGAAGCTGGCCCCGCGTCCGGGGCTGGTTTTGTCAGCGGGTCCCGGCCACGTGCCACGGGGACAGCCGTGTGGCCTGCCCTGCGGCCTGCTTCCATTTGCGTTCTCTCTCCGTGCCCTCTGCTAACATGCAACCAGCAGGCGTGGGCACTGACTAAGTGGGCAGTGGGGCTGAGATCTGTGAGCCACGGCTCGGGGCTCTGCTGTTGTGGGAGTCTCTAGGCCCTTCACTGTCCCGACCACCCTCCTCCAGGGCTTGGGAATCTTCACTGTTTGGTGTTTTATTGTTAGTTGTCCTGTTCACGGAAGTCTTTATGCTTTCTGGGACATTCATTTTCCAGAAAAATCCAAGGGTGAGTCTGGTGATTTTATGGCTCTAGTTTGCTGGGTTTCAGTTTTCTACAAGAACAAAAGTAACCGTTGAAAGATCTGTTTGTCCCTTTGTATAATTAACTTCCCATAGTGGTTAAGGTGGAGGGACAGGGGGTGGGGGAGACAGTTAGGGGGAGGAGGCTTTGCGGTCAGACTGAGCAGCCTTGTTATCTAGGCTCTACTGCTCACTCACTTAGGGCTTCCCTTATAGCCCAGTCAGTAAAGAATCTGCCTGCAATGCAGGAGACCCGGGTTTCATTCCTGGGTCAGGAAGATCCCCTGGAAAAGGAAATGACAACCCACTCCAGTATTCTTGCCTGGAGAAACCCATGGACAGAGGAGACTGCCAGGCTACAGTCCACGGGGTCGCAAGAGTCAGACACGACTGAGCGACAACCACTGCCACTGCTCACTAGCTGTGTGACCTGGGAGCAGTGACTAAACCTTTCTGAGCTTCAGTATCCTCATCTATTCTTTGGCTCTAGCAACAGTACTAAGCTCACTGGATTGTTATGAAATTCAAAGAAAATAATGCATGTAAAAATATAATAGTGTGTGGTACTTATTAATAGTGAGTTTTTTTATAAAGCTTTTATTGTAATTAGCCTCTATTTTTTTTAACCTGTAAAATGAACAAACAGTAAAATATCCAAAATGAACTAATGTAGAACTGGCTGTATAACAGGAATTTTATAAAAGGCTAACCCAAATGGGCCTTGTCCTGTGGGCTTACTAGCCCAAATAGAAGCTCAGAGCAAGTGACTAGAACAGATTCTGGAAGCAGTTCATGATGGTAAGAAGCAGATTGTTTTTAAGGGATGTGGTCTGTTCCTGCCTTTCTACCTGCTCCAGAGCCTTCTTCCTCTGGTTGCAGATGAATAATGCTGGGTTCCCTTTCACCATGTATAGACTTCAGCAAATGAGATCTCAGCAAGCCCAGGACTCTCTCCCCCACTTACATATGGGGTCTCCTTCAGGATAAAGAAATTCTGGGTCACTAGAAACAAGCTGGTGAGTTGGGGATAAAAGGTTCCCCTGGGTCCACCAGAAGACAGGAAAATCCACTTTGCCGGCTGATTGTATAGACTCCCAAATAGTAAAGGTTGGGGAGATTCTTCTCAGTTTTGTATGAAACTGTGGAATGGGATAAAGGAGGGGAAGAAATACACATCTGTCCCTCTGTGACTCTTCTCTAAATGCTTTTTCAACTTCTTCTGGATCCACAATCATTTTTTGGGGATTCAACTAAATAAACCGAATCCACTCCTTAATGTCAAGAATCTCCATCTCAACTTAGCCACAACATGAAGGATAGGCAGAAAGGAAGTTCAAGAAGGCCTTTTTAAAAGTTTAATTGCAGACTTTCTTAACCATCAGAAGTTTGCTTTGGGGCTCATTGAGATCAACCCTCCTGGGGTACCCCACCCCTCCATCTTCCCCCCGGGGTACCCTTTATTTGGTTCCCAATATGCCAGCCCTCAGAGCTCAATCATGGGCTGGTTGATTGATCGCCATGTTAAGAAGGCAAAAGTCTGATCTATTCTGCCAGGTTTCCATTCTGAAAACCCCTAAGCTCTGGTATTGCCATTTAGAACTGTTTGTTGAAACGAGCTTCAAGGGGACTTTGTCTTTGTTGTCTAAGTTGTTTAATCAAATATAGCCCATCTTTAAATTCCTCTTCCTGCCTCTCTTCTCCAGTTAAATTTTCCCTCTCCTTTCCTACCCCTGGGCTAACTCTCTCAGGCACTCCCCCTGTGCCCCCGCCCCGCCTTCTCCTCCTAGACCACAACCAAGGGATCCCTCTGCGCCCTTCATTTTGCTGAGCTCCTCATCTTACAAAGCAAACTGACATCCTCAGACCCTCCTGTGTTCCCTGAAATACCATCTAGTCAAGTAATGTAATTCAGAAAGATATTTGAAAATAACTTTTCAAGCTCCTTCAAGAATTCTTTCGTCTCTCGTTGCAACACATGGAGGCAAATAGCAGATGGGTTACATTTCTTCATCTTTAAAAACACCAGATGCTTCTCTTCTTATTTGATTTTTTATAGTCACACTCCTTCCCCATCTAGCTTTTGTCTGTCCTCCACCTCCCAAATCTTCTAGTTCTGTTTGTCATGAAAACAGCCCTCAGAAACATTAATATGTGGGCTTTGAGGATGTGCACCCATTTAGGAAGGACAAGCTGGCTTCAAGGATAAGCAGTGTGTTGGACGCAAGATGGTCCACTTTTAATACAGTGACTTTGGGTTCAGGAGAAAGAATGGGGCTCCCAAGGCCAGGGTGTAGCTGGATGCCTTGAGGGGGTGTGGGGGCTAGCTCTGGGGGGGTCAAGGGCAGGGACCACCAACTTATATTCTCAGAACCAGGGGCATGCTGCAAACGATGGAAAACTTAGCTTTTTTAGGGGAGGAACTAAATCTTCCCAGCTTTATGGCTTGGATAAGACATTAAATTAAGATTCCAATTTGGTGATGTTCTGCCCAGGCCTCCGATGCTCTGTGTGGCTCGTGGGCCACTTTTCTGTCACATTTTGATTTAAGTCATTTCACACACATTTATAGAGTGTGGGTTGTGGATAAACCATAATATTTCACACAAGGTATAGATGCCCCGTCTTTGAGACCCTTGGGGAATGAAGATTTAGTGAGAACCAGAGACAAGCTCATACATAATGAGGTTCCAAAGAAGAATGTAACCACCAAGATGAGATTCTGTGGGGCAACAACAGAAAGGGGCTTGAGAAGGAGTCAGATCACCTCCTTCTGAGGGCGGAGAGGAAGCAAAATCTGCATTTCAGGCCTAAGGAAGTGAGGTAGGAAGGGTTCATTTTCCCAGCATAAATTTGGGAAGTTGAGGAATTTGGGGAGGCAACAATGAAACATTTTATTCATTTATTTTTGTTTTCCCTTTTCATTTTTAAAAAATTTTGTAATTTCTGCTGTATGGCCAGTTGACTCAGTTATACATATATACTTTCTTTTTTATATTCTTTTCCAATGACACATTTTAAAAACCTCCCTGCATGGTTCAAAATTATGTTATTTGCATGCATATTCTATGATATTTATTTTACTTAAAAATTTTAAAATGAGTATCTTTGTAAATAATTATAAACTGGGTAATTACAATCCTATTCATAATTCTGTTGCTTAAGACAATTTTTTTAGGTCAGGTTTCTCTCCATTTTCTTAAGAAATCATTAAAAATTTCTTACCAAATCCCCATTATTAGTAGTTTCTTAATGGAAATAGAAAGCAAGCTGACCTAAAAATGTTATCTTGAGCAATATAATTGCAAATAGGGCTGTGATTAATTATTAAGAAACCAACCATCTAATCCTTAAAGAGGCTCAGGATTAGCCAGACTCCATCAGTCTTCATGTGTGCTCTTGAGAGAATGATTAGGAGGTCAGGGGTCAGCGGTTGGTTCTCTCCTGTTCCCGCATCAAGGCTGTTATCACACGGGAACAACTGTTTTACCATTCTTTCTTTCTTTCTGAATAGTCATCCCCACTCAGAAAGCCGCAGGGAGGCTGGAGCCCCTGGGTGCCCTGGGAGCCCACACAGAAGAACAGTTTTATTCCAGGAAGATTGGCTTTCCCTCAAGCAGTTAGACTGTTCCAGCTGGCACCACGATGAGATTCTGGATGCAACACGGTTGGCTCTGTCAAGTGGGAAGATGGGTAGGAACACAGACTGCAATCCCCTGCCCCGGGGAGTCTGTCTGCTCAGGAGAACGCCCCCAGTAGAGGAGGGTCCCATGGGCTGCCCTGAGCCCCCCAGATTCACATGCTGGAGCCCTACCCATGATGAGATGGTATTTGGAGATGAGGTCTTTGGGAGGAAATGAGGTTCTGCTGGGGTCATGAGGGTGGGGCCCCCACAATGAGATTAGTGTCTTCCTAAGAAGAGGAAGGGCACCAGAGTGTGCTCTCTCTTATCTATCAGGTGAGGACCCAGTGACAAGGCAGCTGTCTGCAAGCCAGGAAGCAGCCTCCCCAGAACCTGAGTGGGCTGCACCTTGATCTTGGACTTCCAGCCTCCAGACCTCTGAGAGTAAATCCCGATTGTCTAAGTCCCTTGACCGTGTCATTTGTTACAGAAGCCTGAGAAGGTGAGCACAGAGGATGGGACTACTCACAGGCCGTCTGCTGGCTCTGCTTTTCTTGCCACATTTCCGGGCAGAGACCCAGCCCACCCATAGGTGAAGTGCAGGACTCCTGACAGGTGCCAGCTGGGGCTGTAGCGTGATGTTTGCTTGGAACTCTTTACTGATGTAGGGAAGGGTCCGTGAGGGTGGTGACAGAGTGGTGCTGGAGGAGTCAAGGAGGGACCCAGCCCAGGGAGCATCATCAGGGGCCACAGTCCATGTCCTGCCTCCATCTGCCCCCTCCTCCTCCACACCCTAGCTTCTCTCTCACCAGCTGCTAGAGATGCTTTCCTAAAAATCTCATCTGACTAGGCCATTCCCCTGAGGGCCCTTTTGATGGACTTGTGAGATGAACAGCACCCACTCATCTACTCTTCAGACTTTTATTGAGGCCCAGAGATGGCATTGTGGGCACTAGAGGGGAGGTGAAGGTCAGAGAGCCCTGGGCCCATTAGCACCAGGGCTCACGGGAGAGCAGAGAAAGGAGCATTGCTCAGGCTCCTCGTGTGGCTCCTAGGCCCCCCCCGCCCTCCCACTTCCTTCCCACTTTGAATGGTGCTTTAACAATAGAGCTCATTCCACCCTTGCCTCTGTGACTTCTGACTTTTCCATCTCTGTTGGGGTCTGAATTCTCCTGTCACAAGGGGAGATTTACTCTCCCTCTGCCTTCAACTCAGCAGTGCCTGGAGCCAAGTGAGTACCCAGCAGCTGTCAGCCCCTCCCCATCCCAGCCCTTCCTCAGTGTGGTTCAGGAAGAACTCACCTCACCAGTTACTCTTCCAGGAGAGAAACACTGTCTCATCCCTCATGATGACCTCACGGAACAGGCACAGGGTAGGCCATGACTCAAAATCTGTCAAATACTGGGGAATTTTCTGTTCCAGGGCTTCCCTGGTAGCTTAGATGGTAAAGAATCTGCCTGCAGTACAGGAGACCCAGGTTCAGTCCCTGGGTTGGAAGGATCTCCTGAAGAAGGAAATGGTAGCCCACTCCAGTGTTCTTGCTGGGAAATCCCATGGACAGAGGAGCCTGGCAGGCTATAGACCACGGGGTCATAAAGAGTCAGACATGACTGAGTGACTCACACTTTCTGTTCAAACGGTGATCTGAGGCAGGTGATCCTGTCTTATGGTCCCCAGCATCCCAGCGCAAGGTCTGGAAAGAGGCTGCAGCTTTGAGGTACAGGCTAGCGTCAGCACCATCAGAAGGAAAGAATTTGCATGTGATTTCTATTAAGTGGGGAGTTTTTCTCAAGATGCCCTGGAGGCTCTGTTACCAGTTTGGTTCAACCTTTTTCTAAGTACTTCTGCAAAGTTTAGCTGGTTTGCACTCTGGGGGAATTAAAAGCAATCCGTCCCTCCCCCAGAAGGACTGGTCTTGCTTTCCTCAACCACTTTTCCACATCCCAGAGGGAGAGAGGTTGACAGGAACTGAATCACTCACTAGACATGTTTGAGCCACACCCAGACCTCATGTCGGTGGGGCCAACCTGACGGGCTGGCTCTCACCAGCCAGAACCGACCTCCCCACTGGAAATTCATCCCCATCAGAGAGATGGTCTTTATCTGAATCTGGAAGCATTTATTTCTATCAGGTTTCCTGGGGCTCTCCACCTTCTCTTCAGAAAGATTTCACTTTTCTCCACAGGATGTAAGTGGTCCTGCCTGCTTTTCCTTTTTCCATCTCCTAGGGGTTCCCCGGCTGAGATGAGGCACAGGCGCTATAGGAGGCTCCAAGGACTCGGATTCCCTTGCAGAAGCTCAGCCCAGGGCCCAAGGGCAGGTAGGGATGGGTTCAGTCCCCAGGACGGACTCCCCACCTGGAGACAATGCCGGGGAACCAGAGGTTGCAGCTGGCAGAAGGAGAGCTCACATCCCCGCTGACACAACAGTCTCCAGGCCTGGAGGTGCTGGTCCCTCCTTGCCAGGATTTTCTGGGGAAGAGGGCTCATCACCTCACTGACCCAGCTCTACGGAGGGAGGGCTTCTGACTGCTAGCACTGGCTGCCTCGAGCTGAGCTCCGTGTTGCCACAGAGACAGAAGCACTAGGTGTAGCATCTTCTGAATGGTCTTGGTTCTCTGCAGCCCCTCCTGCACCTGCTTTCCCAGATCAGACTCTTTGGCTTCTCAGCCCACAGTGGTGACAGCTGCCCTCCTTCAGCATCCACCCCAAACCCTGGAGGGTATGTGGAGAGGAACTCCTGGGGCTTGGGGCCTGGGGGACCCTAGTCTGAACCCCAATTCTGCCAGGCTAATCTGTAACCTGGGACCAGAAGCTCTGCATGAGCTTGTCGAGAGGATGAAACTAAGATGTATGTGAATGAACTTTGCCAGGTGTTACATAAATTAGGTTAGACGCACCCTTCCTGGCTTTGTCTTCTAATAATCTCCTAGGTGTTCTTCTTGTCTCTGAAATTAATATTTTTAACATTTAAATTTAACATTAATTACAATTAAAAGTTAATACTAGTATTTAATGCTTCAGAAGATGTTTTGTGCTTCTTTTACATGCCCTGGAGCTGCTATCCATTATCTGAGTGAGGACCAGAAGCCAAGGAGGAGATAGCTTGAGGTGGAAGGGGGAAAGGCACAAGGCAGGGGGTGGTTCTAAGCAGAAAAATAGCTGGACCAGCTCTGTGATAGAAGCCCCCAGGCTGAAGGATGGGTAGGAAGAAGGGAATGAGTATCTCTGTCGACATGGGTGTGGTGGGGTAGGGTGAGAACTCCTTCTCAGAGGTGGTCTTGCAGCCAGTTCCCTGAGGAGACGCGAGGGCAGCAGGGGAGCAGGAAGACATGCAGATGCAGCGGCCAGGAGCTGAGTTTTCTACTCTCTGCCTCCCTGTGCCAGCCCCGCAGTCATGCCTGAGCTCATCTGAGTCCTCATCTATAAACCTAGGGGCTGTCGGATGTCCTCTAAGCTGTGCCAGCTCTGTCACCTCCTTCTGACCAGTGATGGAAAATCAGTTACCCTAGAAAAAACCCTTAGTCTCCAATCCACTCTGTCCTGCTGCATTGTCCATGGAGCGGGGTCCTGTGTGTGTAGGGGTACTGAATGCATGGTCCCCACGGAAGTGTACTTGGGGCACAGGGTCCCTCCTCCTGCTGGTCTGGACAGCAGTCTCTCTGGGACAAGGTGAACAATGAACACCGGGATTCTGTGACAGGTTGGAAGCTGGGGCTCTTGGCAGGCCTGGGTTTACCTGGAACCATTTTCGATGGTTTAGGAGAGGAAAATTGTTAGGTCTTGCCTGCCTGATGGAGTATGTCGCCATCCCAGAAATAGGGTGGCCTGAGCTAAAATATCTTTGGTAGGTGATGAAAGAGATTCCTTGGGTCAAGTTAGGAATGGTGAAAGACAAGGAAGGATTGCCATTTTAAATACTACAACCTTTTTTGGCTTACATGAGTATGAATATAACCTTGTGAGAGTGTGTAGCAATGCCAAGGGATTCGTTAAGATGGGTGGTTTGCCCAGGTTCAAAGTGGGCAATGGTCTAATGATTTTCATGGGCTGTTCATAAAGCCCAGCCAGTCAAGTCCTGTCTCTTTTCAGAGCCATTATGTATGGTTTTGCAGGTTGCCCAGTGTACAATCTGTGCAACCGTATATGGAGATGAGGCTATTCAACAATCAGTTTATCCCACAGCCTCTGTTTAATAACTGTGTGGACCTGTGTGCCGTCCCATGTGTGACTAGGCACATGCTAGGCTGTGGAGGCTAAGAGGGAAATGCCGTGGGTCCTAGCACGTAGGAAAGACAGAGACGGCACCTCCCTATGGGGCGGTATGGTAGATGCTTTCAGAGACGGCTTAGGGAGGACTGGTGAGGGGGTGGAGGCGGGGAGCTGCCATGGTGGAGGTGGGGTAGAGGACAAGCAGAACCAGACCAGGGAGGCGGGTCGACCAGGAAAACTGGTGCTAACACCTGCTGTTAATGTGCTCTCCTGGGGCAGAGGACCGAAAGTCCTTTTAAACTGTGCTGTCACCCTCTCATCGGCCTGAATCCTCAGCCTCCCGACAGCGCGGTGCCGCTGTGCATGACTCTTCCCTCCCGGGGCTGTGGCTGCGGCTGCTGGGTGGGGGCGGACAGAGGGGCTGCGCCATCCACCACCAGTGTCTCCTTCCTCTGGGCTGGAGGTTCTCATCCTACTCTGTTTTCGGGGGTAATCGTTGTTTAAACAAAGTGTCAAAATGTTTTCCAAACCACGGAAATACAAGGCAGCCTCCAGTTCTTACCCGGAGGACACTGGTCTTGCAAACCGTCAACCACCAGTGAGTGAGTGCGGCCTTCTCCTCCTCCCTGGACAGCGAGGGGATGTGTCTGCTCAGAGGGGCCCCGGGCCCTCCCTCATAAATGCATTTGCTTTTCTCACAAAACCCTACACTGCGTGACATGGCATCTTCCCCAGCCCCTCCACCCATCCTCTAGTTTCCACATCCTGGGTCTCCTGCAGCCCCGACACAGGAATGGCTTCTCTCAAGCTGAAAGCATTCTGACAACCTTTCCCCTGAGAGCCCTGCCCCTTGCTGATCACTGGCCACCCCTCAGCCTGACCAGGCAGCCTACACTGCAAAGCTGATCGCTTTTCCCAGGTCACAAAATAATTCTTCATTACCCTCAGGACAAAATCCAAGTTTCCTCATCGTCCCGAAGCTTCCAGTGGCCAGACCTCCCATGCTAAGCTCTCAATTCTTCCTTTCCACCACGCTGAAAATAGAGCTCTTTTCTGCTTCCGACTTTTGCAGGTGCAGCCGCCATGCCTTAGATGTGTGTCCCCAACTTGCAACTCCTTTCCCTCTGGAACCCAGTCTGGAGAGGACCCTATGGGAAGCCTTCCCCATTCCTTGCCCAGCTGGGGAGGTGCTCAGAGGATGCACCTCCATGGGGCACTATGGTGTCCCTCAAGGGCCTCAGAGGATTGCAGCCCTTCACTGGTCTCTGCTCAAGAGCACAGATGTGCAGAGAAGAGCACATAGGAGCAATCAGTCTGTATGTATTAGGTGAACAGTGATTAGGGTTTGGTCTTATCTACTTAAAAAAAAGCCACAAAAACACCACACGGTGTAAAAGCTGTGGGTTGAGTTTATTCCGTGTCTTACTGAGGACGATAGCCCAGGAGACAGCCTTTCAGATGAGAAACTGCTCTGAAGAGCTAAGGAAGTTGTATACACGTAATTTTGGAGAAGGGGGAACATGAACCCAAGCAGGCATCTCAGTAGGAGGTTGTTTCTGGTTAGATAATGGTTTTAGAGCTTAGAAAATGGTTTTAGAGCTTTTCTAAGTATAGGACAAAACCAGAATCCGGGCTTATAAAATTTTCTTCTGAAAATATCTAATTATCTGAAGGCCTGTTTCTGCCAGTTTCCCAGAGCACAGAAGGTCTCATCCTGATTTCCACCCTGAGCTTCTCAGGTCAGGGCCTGCAGTGGCCAAGGACTCAACCCTCTGGAGCTGGGTGGCAAGTGACAGTCTTTAGCTGGCAAGTGCTTGATGAGATCAAACACATTGTTAATTGGTTAGGAATATTTTTAGCTGAGAGTGATATAAAGCCTCAAATAACAATGGCGTAGGGAAGAAAAGTGTCTCTTGTTATTGTAAAATTCCCACCCATTGCTTGTCATTGCCGAGGGGGTTACCTGGTGGTGCTCGGGTAGGGACTGCCTCTGGAGGTTCTGACTACAGGCTGTTTTCTTTTTAACCCTCTAAAGAAAACTCTCTAGATCTCTTTCTGTCTCACTAGCTAGTACAGATTCCGGTTGCCTGCAGCTAAGGACTCTGGCAAACCTTTCACCTGAATCCCATGAAGATGTCAAGCAACAGAAGGTCTGATTTTCAGAAGTAACTGAGGACCTGATAAGATGCAGTTTCAGAAGCAACTGAGATGTTGGAAGCTGATTCTCGGGAGGAGAACTTGTCTCTGCTTCCAGCCCTGACACGGTCAAAGCCTTTCTCTGTACCAAATGTAAATATTAGAAAGAATGATGTTTCATATGATGAACAGAGACTGAGTGACCCAAGTTTGCAGTTTAGAGACTGAGCGGCACTAACCCTGGGAATTAAGTTTCTTTCTGCCGATCCACTGGCTTCCCGGGCTTCCCTGGAAGCTAAGATGGCCAAGTTTCCCAGGTGGCTAGGATGGTAAAGAATGTGCTTGCAATGCAGGAGACACAGGTCAATCCCTGGATTGGAAGGATCCCCTGGAGAAGGGAGTGACTACCCACTCCAGTATTCTTGCCTGGGGAATTCCATGGACAGAGAAGCCTGGTGGTCTACAGTCCTTGGGATTGCAAAGAACTGGACTGACACTTTCACTGTCAATCTACGCTGCAAATGCTGACTGAGCCAAGAAAACCAAAGGGACAAGAAATCCTCATGACAGAGCCAAACCTCTTCTCACTGGGCAAATCACAAATCTATGAAAATGAAATCTGCCCGCTTGTCTGTGGTTGACACCCTGAGAAGGCCCTGGAGCAAATCTCCTTCACATGGGGAATGGCCAGTTGGCCACGGGCTGAGCCTGATCTCTCAGTGAACAGGCTGGAGGCAGGTTCAGCAGCTGAAGTTGCAACCTTTGAGGGGGCCCATCACCACCAGCTGTGAGTGGCCAGGAGGCCTGTGCTTGTGGATTTTCTAGCCTTTGTACCACCACACTTCCACCTGGAAGTTTCAGTGAGATCTCTTGAATTCTCTCTTTTCGCTTATGTCTGCATTTCCCCAGAGAGCTAGGGGCCTTTCTGTTCAGTTGGGTTCAGTCGCTTGGTCACCTCCAACTCTTTGCGACCCCATGGACTGCAGCACACCAGGCTTCCCTGTCCATCATCAACTCCCAGACCTTGCTCAAATTCATGTCCATTGAGTCAGCAATGCCATCCAACCATCTCATCCTCTGTTGTCCCCTTCTCCTCCTGCCTTCAATCTTTCCCACCATCAGGCTCTTTTCAAATGAGTCAGTTCTTTGTATCAGGTGGCCAAAGTATTGGAACTTCAGCTTCAGCATCAGTCCTTCCAATGAATATTCAGGACTGATTTCCTTAAGATTGAGTGGTTTGATCTCCTTGCAATCCAAGGGATTCTCAAGAGTCCTCTCCATCACCACAGTTCAAAAGCATCAATTCTTTGGCACTCAGCTTTCTTTATGGTCCAACTCTCACATGCACACATGACTACTGGAGAAAACAAAGCTTTGACTATATAGACCTTTATTGGTAAAGTGATGTCTCTGCTTTTTAATGTGCTGTCTAGGTTGGTCATAGCTTTTCTTCCAAGGAGCAAGCATCTTTTCATTTCATGGCTGCAGTCACCATCTGCAGCGATTTTGGAACCCCCAAAAATAAAGTCTGTCACTGTTTCCATTGTTTCCCCATCTATTTGCCATGAAATGGTGGGACCAGTTGCCATGATCCTCATTTTTTGAATGTTGAATTTCAAGCCAGCTTTTTCACTCTCCTCCTTCACTTTCATCAAGAGACTCTTTAGTTCCTCTTCACTTTCTGCCATAAGGGTGGTGTCATCTGCAAATTTGAAGTTATTGGTATTTCTCCTGGCAATTTTGATTCCAGCTTCTGATTCATCCAGCCCGGCATTTCACATGATGTACTTTGCATATAAGGTAAATAAGCAGGGCGACAATATGCAGCCTTGATGTACTCCTTTCCCAGTTTGGAACAAGTCTGTTGTTTCACGCCTGGTTCTAATTGTTGCTTCTTGGTCTGCATACAGATTTCTCAGGAGGCAGGTAAGATGGTCTGGTATTCCCATCTCTTGAAGAACAAGACTCAGTTTCCCCCACAGTCAGTCTTTCCCAACAGGAAGCTTCTATAAGCTTCTTATCCTTATCCATCAGATCGCAGACAGAGTGAAAACCATAATCACAGAAAACTAACCAAACTGATCACATGGACTGAAGACTTGTCTAACTCAATGAAACTATGAGCCGTGCCATGTAGGGCCACCCGAGATGGGCAGGTCATGTTGGAGAGTTATGACAAAACGTGAAGAAGGGAATAGCAAGCCACTTTAGTATTCTTTCCTTGAGAACCTCATGAACAGTATGAAAAGGGGGCCTTTGGAAGCTGTGTTTTCTTTTTCAGGCATCAGGAAACCTTGGAATGCTGGGATGCATTCACAGTTGAGGTACCCTGTTATTACAGGCTGTGGGGTAACAGCAGCTTCTTGGGGTGCCTGAGTCAAGAAAGCAGCAGCAGCTTTTGGAGCAGAGCCCTGGGGCCATCTGGGGAAAGTGTCAGAAAGAGATAATAGGTGAAAACCACTTTGCAAGTTAATTAACCTGAGAGCCCCTGGGGCCCTCTGTTCCAGCAGGCAGCTGTGCATCACTTTGAATCCCTCTTCCTCTGAGGACCGGTTCCTCCCAGCCCAGCTGATTCTTCACCCTTTGAGGCTACTCCGAAGAATCTTCCTGGAGGAGCCCCTCCAGTTTCTTCCAGGCCCAGTCCTCACTCTGGTCTTCCTCAGAGTCCTGAGCAAGGGGCAGTCCAGGCTCAGGGGGCCACGTCGAGGGTTCGGGTTGACCCAGAGCCTGCAAGCAGGCGGTCTCCCTACTTAAGCCTCAGGGCTGCTCTGCAAACCCGCACTTGATCTATGGGGCAGGGGAAGAAAAATAATTTCCCCTCCACCCTTCTGGGCTCTTGGCTGAGAGCCCCTGTAATAAAAAGACAGATTAGCAGGATAAAAACAAACACAAGTTTAATAACATGTGACCTCTTGTATACACGGGAGAGACCCAGGAAAACCAAGAAACGCCCCTCTCCTCCCTGCCCCACGGTCCAACCACCACCTTAAATACCACCTCCAGCTAAAGACAAAAGAAGATGTTGGGGGACGGCCAGACAGAGCCTGTCGATTGTTATGCAGATCAGAGTTGAGGGATAAGGATTTCTAGAGATTTAGTCATCCCCTTCTCCTGGTCCACCAGGGCGAACCTCTGACACGTGGAGACTTCCTTTATAAATGTAAATGTCGCTGAAAAAGGGTAACTTCTACTTAGATTTCAGAGCTTCTCTTAAAAATAATCAGTTCAAGATAATTCTTATGAAAAAGAGTCACATTTGGGGGTGTCAGAGTTTACTCCCCTCTAGCGGTTTCCACAGCAGGAAAGGAGGGTGCGAGGGGAGGTATTAGAAAAACTGGCAGCTTTTCCAAAACCTCACTTTGTTTTTCTCTCTAGAGAGCATCTCAACACATGGGGAGAAGAAAGGGTACACACTCACACACACATTCATATACACAGAGACAGACTCACGCAACACATACACACACATACACAGAAGTGCAGGCACACACACACACACATACACACATATAAACAGACACGCATACACATACACCCAGACACACATACACACACTCACACACAGACATATACACACACAGATACACATACACAAACACATACAGCACACATATACATACATACACACACATACAGAGAGACACAGACACATACACACATACATAACTACACACATACATACACACACATCACATACCTATGCACACAGAAATACACACATGCATGCATGCATACATGCATGCACATATATACTCACATACACATACACACAGAAATACATGCATATATACATATATATCCCCACATACACACAGACACACATGTACTCACACAGACATACCCATAGACATATCCACTTCTGTGTGTACAGAAATACATGCATATACATAATACATACCCACAAACACATATACTTACACATACATACCTACATACCCAGACATACATATACAATGAGACACACATTCACATAGATATATACTCACATACACACATACATATACTTACAAACACACATACCTACAGACACATACCCACATAAATGCCCTCACATACTCAAACATACACACAGGCACACAGTCATACACACACACATATAGACAGACATATGCACATACACACACACACACAAACAGACTACCTACACACATACATACACACAGAGAGAAATACATGCATGTATACATATACCTACAGACACACACACACCACGTAGACATACATAGAAATACATACTTGCATACACACACAGATACACATGTGCACAGACACACATGAATATGCATGTAGACACACACATACATGCACTCATATATATATATACACATACACACACATATACAAGCGTACATGCACTCGTATACCCAGATATACACCCAGACACACATACGGACACACACATACAAACACAAACACACAGACACACATAAACTCACATGTATACATGTGCAGACACAAAGACACGTATTTTTTTGGAGGAAAATAAAGCTCCTCGGACTGAACATACCGTCCTTTAGCTGAGAAACACTGGATCAGATTAGTGGTTCCCAAGCTCCCAGTGGTTTAAAGAATACTTCAGGCCAGACAACTTAAAAATTCAGATTCCTTGTTACCTCCTCAGACCTACGTGGTTAGACTTCCTGGGACAGGACCCAAGAATCTGCATTTTCACATATCTCCTGGGGCATCTGCACACTTGGCAGCTCTGGGGATTCCTGGATAGGTAGGTCTCTGGGTCGCCTTCAGCCCCATATTGAGCCAAAGCAAGCAGATGGCTTGGGTTTGGAGGGTGTGTGAACCTTGTCTTAGGTGAGCTCGTGAGAGTTTCACAGTGGACACCCTACATCCCTCTGGCCTGGGAAGATCATTTTCCAAAGTCAGTTTCTGCAGCACACAGCAGGGGCCCATCTGATTGCAAGAGGACAGACTGTGCTATGGTCATGGTCATGCAGGCACAGGGGGAGGAAGGCAACAGAACGAAGCATCCACATGAAACCCACATCTCCACTGCTGGCTGGGCGGGAGAAAGGAGCCTGCAGGCCCCACCCCACTGCCCAGGCTGCTTTCCTTTGAGGCAATGGACCCAGGTGCCCAGCACAGCCAAGGCCTTTCTAAACATGGAGAGTGGGCTTGTCCTCCCACCCAGCTCCTCTCCTCTGAGCAAATCACTTTCATATCCCCTGAGTACATGAGATCAGTGCTGTGACCCAGTTCTCTGTGTTTGAGCTGTGGTCCAACTTTAGAATGTTGACATGGGAGAGAAGTGTCCACCTAGAGAGCTGGCTGAAACCTCAGGGCTCTGCGCAACGAAAAAAGCCCAGGGGAGTTGGGTCTTGATCTCTGCTCGACAGACGAGTCATGGACTTCAGGAGGCCACAAAGAGGGATTCCAAAAGACATGACTTTTGTTTTCCTTAAAATAAACACAAAATTCACAGCTGCATCCTACATAGCAGATCAGGTGGTAAAGAAAAAAAAAAAGTCCCAGAGATAAATTCAACATAGAGTGAGTTTGAGTTCACAGTGAAAACAGCAACCCCACACCAGGGCTGGCCTGGTCCTCCAGGTGCCAAGTGCAGCTAGGCCTGATGCTCTCCTGCTGAACAGAAACATTCCAGAACACCAACAAAGGACAAGGCCATGTATGACCATGATGGAGCAAGACAGAGACAAGACTCCTCTGCAATCAGGTCTGAACCCAGACAACATGCATATTCCAACCACAGAGCACCAAACACATCCCTCCCTGGATAACACTTCTGTGCCAATTCCAGGCTGGAGGTGGGCCTAGCCTGCCCTTACTCTACATGAGTTGGTTAAGATAGCCAGTCACAAATGGCTCCTGTTTGTGATAGCATCCAACCCAAGTCCCCTTTCTTACGGTCCTTCCCCAGTTCAGTCAGCACAGCCCAGTCCTGCATGTGTTCTCTGAGGCCTTGGACCAAGATGCTCTTGGGTGGAGGCATAGAGTGGCTCCTGTGTGTACCCCCCCTCGCTGCAAAGGCGCATAAGCTCAACATGCTCAGCCCAGGGGCCTCCTGGCATTTGGTTGGTGTCAGAAACCTGACAATGGTCTCTGAAATATACAGCAAAAGCATCTTACAACACGGAGGGTACAGGGCAAGGATGAGATGTGTTCTGATACAAAGCTTAGAGTCACTCCAGGACATCCAGTGAAAGAAAAACAGACACAAGGGTGGGAGCAGCAAGGCGATGTTAGTGTAGGGATGGGGAACAGGGGAAACAATTTTCAAAACTGACCCACTTAAAAACCAGTTTTTCTTTCACAGCTTCAGTAGATTAGTGGTTCAGTCCACTGACTTAACAAGTTTTCTTTATTTTCCTTATTTACTTTTCTTTTCTCTTTTTGGTGAGAACATTTAAGTTCTACTCTCTTAGCAAATTTCAATTAGAAAACACAGTGCTATCAACTATAGTCAATAGTTTTCTAATCATTACCCAGATATTCTCAAGTATCTAGAAGGCTCAGAAAATCACATCTATATTAACAGTCAAAGTTAGGATCTTGGCCCCTCCACAGAGTCCTCCCAGTCTCTCCTTCAAGGCCCCAGAGGGGGCCTTAGGTGTGAATCCACACCCTGTAGGCACTCCTGCTTTCCCACCAGGCACTGCTGGACACCCACATGCTAGAACTCGGGCAGAATCTAAGCGCACAGACCCCGCACCACTGTCAGCTGACTTGGTCCTGTGGGCCCAGAGACAGTGCTGCCTGATCTTTCAGCCTCTCCAAGATCCTCCTCCAGCTTTTCACCTCTGAGGATCATATTGGCTATAGGTTTGTCCTATGTGACATTTATTATGTTGAGATATGTTCCCTCTATCCCTACTTTGTCAAAGATAAATATCCATACCCTTGTCAAAGGTATTTTTGACAGACCTGTGATTCATGAAAAAACAAAATGGTAAACAAGAGAACTGAAGCATTCCTGCACGCGTTCTGGGGGGACCCCGGGATGGACCCCTTAAAGCCAGGAGCAGTGCTGGTCACCTAGGGGCTTGGACTTCATCTGGGGAGTTGAGCCGAAACACTCAAGAGAGTGTGCCCACTTCACAGGTGTTAAAACCAGTAGAATCTATGTGAATCAGGAACTAGGGCCCCTCCACAGTCCAGTTCCCTGCCTCTTATTCACCTCCAAACCCTTTTCCAACTGGAATCAAAGAAGTACCCACCAGTATTCCCTTTCATCCCTCACAGGCTCCAAGGTCAACGTGTCAGAACTTTGCCCCTGAAGATGCCTTTAATGGGGCTTCCAAGGTGGTGCTAGTGGTAAAGAACCTACTTGCCAAAGCAGGAGAGCAGGCTTGATCCATGGGTTGGGAGATCCCCTGGAGGAGGGCATGGCAACCCACTCCAGTATTCTTGTTTGGAGAATCCCATGGAGAGAGGAGCCTGGCAAGCTACAGTCCATAGGATCGCAAAGAGTCGGACACGACTGAAGCGACTCTGCAGGCAGGCAGGCATGCCTTTAATAAAGTGACCAGCATCTCTCTGCATCCTGTCCAACTACGTGCTCTCATCTGGCCCTGTGCAAAAAACAGACAAGCCATTTCATGCCTGGGAGCCTTTGCCCCACCTCTGCCTGAAGCGTTAGCCTTTTCTGCTGGCTGCCCGCCTGTGACTTCTCTTCATCTCTTGAGCGAGGAGTGAAAATACCCAAAGTGTAAATTAGAAAAACTTACCTGCCCAGAAAGACTCAAACACGGTACATACTTTATTTTTTTAAAATAATATTTATTGAAATGAATCAGCCATGGATTTACATGTGTTCCCCTTCCCGATCCCCCCGCCCGCCTCCCTCTCCATCCCATCCCTCTGGGTCTTCCCAGTGCACCAGGCCCGAGCACTTGTCTCATGCATCCAACCTGGGCTGGTGATCTGTTTCACCCTTGTTTCAATGCTATTCTCTCAGAACATCCCACCCTCGCCTTCTCCCATAGAGTCTAAAAGTCTGTTCTGTATATCTGTGTCTCTTTTTCTGTTTTGCATATAGGGTTATTGTTACCATCTTTTTAAATTCCATATATATGCGTTAGTATACTGTATTGGTCTTTATCTTTCTGGCTTACTTTACTCTGTATAATGGACTCCAGTTTCATCCATCTCATTAAAACTGATTCAAATGAATTCTTTTTAATGGCTGAGTAATATTCCATGGTGTATATGTACCATAGCTTCCTTATTCATTCATCTGCTGATGGGCATCTAGGTTGCTTCCATGTCCTGGCTATTACAAACAGTGCTGCGATGAACATTGGGATACACGTGTCTCTTTCAGATCTGGTTTCCTCGGTGTGTATGCCCAGAAGTGGGATTGCTGGGTCATATGCAGTTTTATTTCCAGGTTTTTAAGGAATCCCCACACTGTTCTCCATAGTGGCTGTACTAGTTTGCATTCCCACCAACAGTGTAAGAGGGTTCCCTTTTCTCCACACCCTCTCCAGCATTTATTGCTTGTAGACTTTTGGATAGCAGTCATCCTGACTGGCGTGTAATGGTACCTCATTGTGGTTTTGATTTGCATTTCTCTGATAATGAGTGATGTTGAACATCTTTTCATGCCAAACACAATACATACTTTAAAAGCAGACATGTATCAGTCTTTGCTAGGGAAGTACAAGGCTTCTTTAATGAATATACACATCAAATGACAAATGAATAATACATAAGTTCCGGGGGAACACAAGACCAATTGAATGAGAAAATGAGACTATTAGGGGGGAATTTAAGGCATCTGGATGATGCTAATTTTCTCCCCCTTCCAAGATGTGGGCTCAGGTAGTAGACCTACCTGTCCTGCCAGGGGAGTGAGAGTGACAAGAGCCTGAGTGAGCCACGCTGGAGGCAGCTGCTGAGTCAGCTTCTCTGAGATAAGCTGCACCATAGATGAGCAGATGGCAGAGTTATGCCAGTGGGATAACTTGGCAGAAAGGTGTGAGCAGTGGAGTAGAGGGTTGGGACTCTAGCAGGGGGACATCCCCACAACCTGAAGCTGGCCACTTGCGCACAATGACTACACATAGGCCAAATGAAGTTATATGCATATACACAACTGCACCCCCCATAGTGACCAGCTTCGGGATCTAGACACTTACCTACTATTTAATATGTAAAGTAGTATATGCACAAATTATACTTATAATATATTGTGTATATATATGAATATATTATTGTATACACACATATGTAATACATATGTATATATTATTATATACACAGAGAGAATACATATATGTATACACTATTATATATGCAAATATAATACACATATATAATATGTAGCATATACAGCATACATATAGTCATTATATATATAGTATATGCACAGTCACTATATATTCAGTATAGTATTAAGTACTCTGCAGTCCCTTTAAGTCCCCCAGGTAGAGCGGTGGTAAGGAATCTATCTGCTAATGCAGGAGATGCAGGTTTCATCCCTGGGTGGGGAAGATCCCCTGGGATTCTTGCCTGGAAAATTCCATGGACAGAGAGGCCTGGTAGGCTACGGTCCATGAGATTGCAAAGAGTCAGACATGACTAAGCGACTGAGCACACACCAGTCCTTCTAAAGAAAACCATTTCAGATCCCAGGACTAGTCCTTCAAACTCTCAGGTTTTGAGGATGTGCAAATGAAACACCGTAGGTGATTGCTTGTGCCAAGCTGATCCTAAGTAAAGATAAATAGGAAACATCAGCAGGGCTACTGGAGTCACCAAGAAGATCCAGAATACATTTGTTTTTGAATTCCTAGATTATTACAATGAAAACAAATTTGTTAAGAAATTATCTTTATCTAATACCTAAACCTGTGAAAATACACACACACAGCCTCAGAAATGGGGAAATGGAGAAATTTTTGGTCTAGTGCTATTCCAAATTTTAGGACAACTTGGTCTAGCAAAACTCCTTTAAGACTGAAGTGTCCTGGGTCTGTGAAACACATCAGTGGCTCTTAGGTTATATAAAAATTAACCCGAGGGGAGGGTAAGGCAGACACTGCTTTGTCCATGTGGTAGCTAGAGACACAGGTCCCAGGACCTGGGAACTGGGAAGGGGGATTGATTCCCTGCAATGCCACAACCGGCTGGTCTCTGGGAGAAGAGACAGGGGTTCAAGTGCCTGGGAGAAGAAGTCATGAATGAAGCACAGAAAGAATGAGTCCAACACTGGGGTCTCAGGTGTTCCTAGTCCCAGACCATCAGGAACAGATGGGTGGACCAGTGGCCTGCTGTTTGTCGCGTGTGCATGCCGAGTAGCTTCAGTCCTGTCCGACTCTGCGCGACCCTATGGACTGTGGCCCACTAGGATCCTCCATCCAAGGGCGTCTCCAGGCAAGAATACTGGAGTGGATTGCCATGCCCTCCTCCAGGGGATCTTCCTGACCTAGGGATCAAACCCACGTTTCTTAAGTCTCCTGCACACGCAGGCATGTTCTTTACCACCAGTACCAGCTGGGAAGCCCTTGATGAATAAAGAGGAAGAGGCTGTGCCCACTCTGGAAGAAGGGTTAGTAACAGCGGTAGCTGCAGGGGAGGGGGGAAGGCTAGGATTAGGGTTTTTAGTTTCTGAACTATAGAACATCTGGCAAAGCAGATGAAGAAACCAGAAATGATCATATACCTTCTTAGATATTCTTTCGAAAGGACACCAACCCCAACTCTTACCTGAGATTTCATGTAAAAGCAGCAGTCTGAAGTGAAATGGGGGGAGGTAGTCACTTGTCAGAATCCGGACATCCTGGGAAGGCCCTGGGCATTGCCAACCCCATGGGAGCTGTGGGTTGGACTGTGTGTTTAAGTGACCTATATGGGTGTAGTGTCATCTCTTGTTGTCTGCTCATAATTTGTATTGTTTATTTGTATTGTATCATGATTAAACTTCTCATGTGAATTAGTGCCGTCTTTTCCTTAGGAGACCCTGATTCTCTGAGGGTTACACTGGACAGTCTGACTAGAGTTTGAGGGCTGCATAGAGAAGTGATGAGAGAAAATCTGAAAGAAGTTGGTTAGGGCCAGATCATTGTATACTATTGTTTGCCATAAAATTCAAAATCCTTCTGTGTGACCTAGTCGTGTGTTTATAAAAGTAGGGAGTTAACTTCATACCCCAGGAGAGGTTAGTAAGTGATCAAGAACTTCCACTTGACAGACAGCTTTAGCAAGAGCTTCAGACATCACAGGATAAATCTGCACAGAAAGTCCGTTAGCAGGTGAGACGTTAGAAATGATTTTCACTGATGAAAAAAGTGGGGTATTCAGGACACGGGGTTGCAGGAAGGTTGTGTGATGAGATGTGAAGATAGGGTGCCTGGCTGCCCCCCTGTCTGATAGAGCTTTTGGTGGGGACCTCAGCTGGTCCCTCTCCCTTCTGTTCTGAGTAAGTAGAAGGCTTAGTGGTCACACTCTCGTGGCATTGCTGGCAGAGCAGACCTTGTCTGCAGGATGCTTGTCGGCGACCCTAAAAGGACAGCCAGCAGGACCTCCCCAAGGTTCCAGGTCAGGGGGAGTGGCCGCTTTTACACCTGCGGACAACAGTCCCATCTGAGTGCTGTGCTCAGGGTAACATTCACTGTTGATAAGGAGGAATGCCGAAACAAGTATTTTCTGCTGACTTTGTAGCCCACAGGTCATCTTGACAGGTACTTTCACAGGTGTTCAGAATTTACACCACTGGCCATAGGGAGTCCTGGAAGATTCTGAAACAGAGGATGCTACGAAGGTGTGCTTGCCACTGTGCCAAGGGCCGAGCAGCTGGCCGGGGGAGGTCCGGGAGAGAAGTCAAACTCAGATCAGAGCCAAGAAGTGAGTGGATCCCTTGCTGGGGCATCTGCAAGTCTAAGCACGAGGGAGCCCCATCTCCTATGAATGGAGGGCTGGCCCCCGACTTCCTGAGTCCCAGGGGATGCAAAGAGAAGCCAACTCAGCCCTCCGTGGCAGAGACACACAGTGATGAATCAGGAGGCCTCTGTCCCAGACACATGGATTGCATTTCCTCTCAGTTAGAGCGGAGTGGGGGTGGATTCTGAGCAGGGCCAAGCGAATGGCAGGCTGCCTGAGCCTCGTGCAGAAGACACACACTGAAGCAGGAAGCCTGGAAGGCTCAGACCTTCCTGGAGCGGGCTCAGCGTTTCCAGATTCTTGTGAGATGGCCCCGGGTTGCGATGGCCCCTGATGGAGCCAGGGTGAAGGTCACCTTCCTTAAGAAACGAAGGAACGGGGAGGCGCCCTGCATCACTGCCCCGAGGGATGGACCTCTGGGCTCAGGATTCCCTCTTGCTCCCTTTTCTGGCAGGTCTGGCTTTCTCTCCCTCACTTTCTCTCTCTGAGAGTCATTTCCAAAGTTTGGCATGTTCTCAGTTGGAATCTCCAGTTTCTCTGATCAAAACTTGGGAGCTGTGCAGCATCCTAGCTATTGCTCCTTGGAGTATTTGTTTGTTTTTTCTTTTTTCCCAAGTTTAAAGAAAACAGTAAAACAAACAGAGAGGCTGGGAAAGAACACAGTCTCCCTCTCCCACCTCCTCCTCCTCTCTTCCCAGGCTGGGTTTATAGGATGAGGTGGGGAAACCTTTCAAAATATATAGCACGAGGTTTTTATTAGTTTTCAGGAAAGTGTGAACATTTGGAAACTTAAGCTCAGACTAGATCCCACCTCTGGATGTATCTTAATTGTTGGTACCCTATGAGTTTTTTTTTTTTTTTCTTCAAGATTTCTCTCTCACTCTCTGCACACAGCACTGTCATGAATAATGAAGGTTGAGTAATCAAAGCAATATGATATTGTCATAAAAAACAGACATATAGATCAGTATGGCTGAGTCAAGGGACCAGAAATAAACCCACGGATATATGGTCAATTAATTTATAACAAAGGAGCTATACCTTGGGGAGAGAAGAGTCTGTGCAATAAATGGTGTTAAGAAACCTGGGCAGTCACATGCAAAAGAATGAAACTGGACCATTCTTACACCATACACAAAAATTAACTCAATGGATTAAAGACCTGAATGAAATAACTGAAACCACAAAACTCCCAGAAGAAAACAAAGGCAGTAACCTCCTTGACAGCAGTCTTAGTGATGAATTTTTGGATCTGTCTCCTCAGGCAAGGGCAACAAGAGCAAAAATAAACAAACGGGACTACATCAAACTGAAAAGCTTTTAAGCAGCAAGGCAAACTATCAACAAAATGAAAAGGCCACCTACTGAAAGGGAGAAGATATGTGCAAACGATATTCTGATAAGTGGATAATCTGAAATATACAAAGTATATTTTACTATGTGAATTAATATCCAAAATATACAAAGAACTCATATAACTCAACATCAAACAGCCAAACATGGATGCTGTGCCACGGGTGTGGGCGGAGGTGCAGGGAAGTGGTGATGTTTGAAGAGGACACAGCATCCCTGCCTTCAGGGCAGACGGGAGCTGTGGTGTCAGGATGAGACCAGAGGTCACAGACAGGAAGGAGCTGCGGGGGTGGGGGGCTTAAGGGCTTGGGGGACCAGATAGTGGGGCTGAGCTCAGGGTCTGACTGGTCTGAGCACTGCAGCTCCAGGCCTCCTGCTTTTAGACTGGGTGCTTTCTTCTAGTTTTTCATGAAAAGGTTTTTGCTTTTTATTTAAATGTAATAAATGATGCATTATAGATAAAACTGTAAAAAAAATTTCAAATAATATCCAGGCTAAAACCCCAAATCTCAAGTTGGCTAAAGGCATGGTCCGTTTTTCCAAGGTCCTTTTCAAATGAAACACTGTCCATTGCTTTAGGAGCAATTATTAAATTAGACTCTGGAATTAGCAGAATTATTCTCGCTATCCCCAAAGTCCCATCTGTCTAGTTTAGGTTGGGAAGAGTTCCTGCGTTGTCCTAGGGAGTTGTGAAAGTCTCCAGGAGGGCCAGAGAGCAGACTTGGATGGTGTCCAGCCAGGAATAAAGGATCAGGACTGCTCGGCCAGGGGGAAGGCCACACTTCAGCAACCATAAAATGGAAGTTGCTCAGTCATGTCCGATTCTTTGCCACCACATGGACTGTAGCCCACCAGGCTCCTCTGTCCTTGGGATTCTCCAGGCAAAAATACCAGAGTGGGTTGCCATTTTCTTCTCCAGAGGATCTTCCCGACCTAGGGGATTGAACCTGGGTCTCCTGTATTGTAGGCAGATTCTTTACCATCTAAGCCACCAGGAAAGCCACTACCATGACCTACGGGCAACTCAGCAACTATGACTCAGGACATGACACTAGCAATCAGCTTGCGGCTGCCCCAGAGGGACCATCTGTTTTTACTTCCCACCGTCCCTAAATGCCAAGTGTATCTGTGCAGCACGTGAGGAGATGGCTCAGAGAGAGACGACTCAGGCCCTCACGTGGTGATAGAGTACGTCACTCCAGCTCCCAGACAGAAAGTAAGAGAGGCATGCCTTCTCTGACCTGCTGCCTGAGCTGCCATCAGAGTAATGAATAAACTATAAGGGCTTAGAATGAACCCCCAATGTGCAGTATTGAAGAGAACAAATAGCTCTTTGAATGTCAAAGATCCTTCCCGAGTAATCCAATCTGAGAAACTGCTGTCTCAGCCTCATCTGCTCATAGAAAAGACAGAAAATGTGGCTATAAAGTGAAATGAGGCTTGGAGGTGAACCATATGAAATCTCATGGATGGAGCTATTAAAATTGAGTCTAGCCAGGGAGGGGCGCGGGGTGGGGGGCGGGGAGGCTGAGAACAATCAACAGTGCAGATTGAAAATGTGGATTTTTCTCTTGGGAAGCTCCATTCCTTGGGAAAGAAGAAGCTATAATACAATGCCAGCAGTGGAGCTTTGCCTGGAGAGGAATACTGCTCACATTTGCATGTTAAATGGATTGACGCGTCTCCTGCTTCCCCTGGGGGAGAAGGGCTGTCAGAGGCAGCTCACAGCTAGGAGAGAGCCTTGTGCACCGGAGATGCTAAATAAATATTTGTGCAAAATTGAGTTTGGTACAAAAAAAGCTGGTTTCTTTGGTTTATTGCCCTCAAAGACTGTGCTCAGATCTCTTGTTAGGTATATTCTAAATTCTGAATAAACTGTAGAGTGAGGTTTCAAAAAGAGGTAGCAGTTTCATCCTAAAAGCTTTACCTGCATCAGTGTCATCCTGAAG
Source organism: Muntiacus reevesi (assembly GCF_963930625.1). Taxonomy (NCBI): domain Eukaryota; kingdom Metazoa; phylum Chordata; class Mammalia; order Artiodactyla; family Cervidae; genus Muntiacus; species Muntiacus reevesi. The sequence continues at coordinate 91,553,735 of NC_089250.1, read as the reverse complement.
TGTTCCCGGAGCCATGGAGACAGCATCACAAGCCTGAGATCTGTGAGCTTTGCAGGTCAGCCTTCGTTCAGGATGTAGGGCCTTGCGACAAGCCTGGCTCTTCCTCCGCAGATCCCGGGAGGCTGCAATCCAGTGGACCCCTCACCCCTCGGCGAGCCCTCACACGGCAGAGAGCTGGGCTCTGTCCAGCGGCCTTCCTTTCTACTCCCTTGTTCCCCTGTCTGTCCTGCTGTCCTCCCAGCGTCTACCCGCTGCCCAGATCTCTAGGACCACATGCTTGGATTCCGGTACCTATGATGAATAAAATTCTCTCCCTTTCATTCACTCTACGTATAGATATTAAACAAGTGCTCTGTGCCAGGTGTTGTTCTAGGTGCTGGGGATGCGGCAGGAGCAAAATAGACGAAACTCTCTGCCTTGGCGGCATTGAACTTACATTGCAATGGGGTGGGGGGTTGCTGACAGCCAGCAAACACAATCCGTAAATGTTGTGTTAGAAGATAGTGTGTTGTGTTTTGGATAAAAACAGCAGGATAAAGAGGATCTGGAGTTGTGGCGGAGACTTTGAGAGGGAAGAGGGGTGATCAGGAACAGAAAGAGCCCTAGATAGAAGGGAACGTCAGTGGCACTTCCGGAAGGATGGCTGTGGCTGCAGGACAGATGGGCTGGGTTTCTTTACCAAGAAGGAGAAAGGGGGGAGGCTGTTTAGGGCACCAGATGCTGGGGGAAATGAGTAATAGATTTTGCATATTATTTGTGCAAACTTTTAAAACAAATGTTACAGATGGGGAGGGGAATAAATGAAGAGACTGGAGCAGAGGCAGTGACAGAGGGAACCCCTCCCCCCAGATACCAGGCGGAAGGGTGGGGGAGGGGAGAGAGGAGCAGAGGTGTGTGCATGGCAGACCCTCCCGAGGGTTCCATGCCTTCCCCATGAGTGGGACCTACTGGACCCTTCATGTATGCTCTGTGAGAGGCTCTGGTCCAGATCTGAATGGGAACTGTACTCTAGAGAGGGGCAAGGACCCTCTCCCAGGAAGTGTCTCAACCTTCTCTCCAAGGGAGCACAAGAGCATCCCACATTTCCTCTGGAACACAAGGGGTTTGTGTCCATATGTCGGGCGTATGGGTTGTAGCTCAGATGTCCAGAAGGGGCACGGGTCACGGTGAGAGGTCCTAAACAATTGTTAAGCAGTGATGGATTCACCATAAGCTCTCACCCCGCCCTGTGGATCCCAGTCTGCTGGGCACCGTGAGCCCATAGAAGATGCGGGCATCCTTCCCCCGGCCTCCGCTGAAAACTGGTTTAAGTAACAGTATCTTCCTCCCAGAGACCAAGGTGTCGGGTGAGGCAGGGACAGGTGATGCGGAGCAGAGGGGTCCTAACCTGGAGTCAGGGAAGCCGCTTCCAGTCAGCCAAGGCTCACCAGCCTTGACCGAAGCAGCACTTCTACGAGCCCTTTGTTTCACCTGTGATACACAAGGGGTGGGGTCCTGCTTGTCACGCCTGAGGGGCATGAAGGTGTGAGGAAGCACTTGGGGCCCGAAACCACAGTGTATCCGTTCCCCCTACTCTGCCATTCAGGAAAAAAAAAAAAATTAAACATGGGGGACAGGACAAAGAATATTGTAAGAAGTCCTGAGGTACACACCCCTGGAATAACAGATCTAATGATCTGCTGTATTTGCTTCATATATGTCTGGAATAAAACCAGGGCATAGACAGCTCAAGGCCCCTGTTAACCTTTTAATTAATTTAATTACTTTCTTCATTAAAGACCTCTCTCCTCCCCCTCTCCCCAGAGGCAGCACTTGGTATGAATTTGGTGTATATCACTTTCTCCTTTGTTTTAAGTATTACAGGAATTATATAAACAATATATTATAATGTTTGTTTTAAAAGTTTGCATAAATAGTATTGTTTTTGCACCCAGTTCCGTTGTGTCCAGGGTTTTCCAGCCCTAGCTGGCTGTCCAACAGTTCAGCTCAGTTCTAACTTTCTCTACCTGGAGAGAGCCTCGGACCCCACAGGTGGAGGGCTTGGCCTCACGGGAAGCACCAATCCCCTTTAGATGCTAACTGCAAACCCCAGGTTGTTACCTGGGCTTCTGACCAGTGGCCTGTAGAGATAGGAGCCTCCAAAGAAGCACCCCTTGCTAGAGCAATTCATGGAACTCAGAGAAGCACTTTATTTTCTAGACCACTGGTTTATTATAAAAACATATAACTCAGGGGACAGTCAGGTGGAGAAGATGCATGGGTAAAGTCTGGGGAAGGGCATGGAGCTTCCTCACTCTCCTCGAATCTCCACAGGGTCCCCAGTCCAGAAGCTGTGAAGACCCATCCTTTCATGGAGTCATCCTTTCATGGAGGTTTTCATGGAAGATTCATCACGTTCAGGCAGGCACAAGTGATTAAGTTATCAGGGGACTCTGAGGGGAGCAGGGCATCAGGGACTGTCCTGACACCGAATCTGGCTCTTCCTTAAATCATATCCCAGTCCTGAGCTTGACCTGGAGTTACCTTGGCTAACATGTGGCCCTTGGGGGAAATAGAGACAAGCAGGTTGGATGCATATTGGGGTTCATCTGACTCTGACAGAGGATTATCCAGTTCAGGCTCGGCTCTCTAGCAAAAGGAGTGTTGCCCCTCTGACTGTCACCCCATCCCTTGACCGCTGACTTCTCCTGGCAGCAAGGGGGCCAATAGGCAGAGTGACCCGGGGTGGAGTGTTCCCGGTGCTTCTCCCTGCTCACTGCGGGCGGGAGCCCCACTGCTGCCCAGTGAGCAGGGCCCTGTGTGTGCGTCCAGGGCTCCCAGGAGCCTCATTCCAAGACATTCCAGAGCCAGGAAGTCGCCCTCAGGAAGGGATAATTATTTTGGCCTGTGACATAAATAAATTCAGCAATCAGGTCCAGTAATCACAAGAGCATGCCAGCTCTCCATCACACTGACAAAGCAGAAGGAAACCAACATGGTCTGCCCAGGAAAGCCAGCAGGCTTGCCAGACCAGCGATTCTGGAGAAAAGAGCAGGAAGGAGAGGCTAGATTCTCATTTTAAATTATCAGTTTTCTCAAACAAAGGAAAAACTAGGGCAATTCAAAAAACAAATCCTAAGGAAGTTTCCCCAGTTCACTCCAGATCTTAAGAAACAGAAATAAAACACAATTGTCCACTAGAAACCTGACCGTAGGCTGTAATTCTCTCCCCAGAGGTCATTGCTACCATCGATTTATGTTTCTATTTCTTATGCTCGCCTTAACATTTTTACAACCTGCATCTATCGAACATCCATGTGATATTCTTTTGTGCTTTTCAACTTCCTTTAAATGATTTTCTACTGTACATATGATTCTGCACTTGGCTTTTTAAGAAACACTGTGGCCAAAAAACACAACATGAAATTTACTCTCCCATTGATTTCTAAGAGTACAATACAGTATTGTCAACAGCCCACACGTTGTTGTGTAATAAATCCCCAGAATGCCCCCATCCTGAATGACTGAAACTCTCTACACCCAGTGACTCCTCACCTCCTCCTCTTCCAACCCTAGGCCTCCATCTCCCTACATTCTCTGAATAGATACTCAATTGCAAATGGAATCAGAAAACAAGTGTCAACGAGAATGAGGAGATGATTCAACAACTTGCCTTTTTGTCACTGTCTTTATTTCACTGAGCAGCATGTCCTCAAGTTTCATCCATGTTGTGTTACTAGTAGGTATCTGAATCTCCTTGCTTTTCAAGGTTGAGTAACATTCCATTGTGTGGATGGACCACGTTTTATTTATGCTTTCATCCATTGATGGACATTTAGGTTGCTTCCACATCTTGGTTCTTGTAAATAATGCTGCTATGAACATAGGGGTGCAAATATCTTCTCATGATCCTACTTTCAATTCTTTTGGGTAATATACTCAAAAGTGGGTTGTTGGATCACATGATACTTCTACTTTTAATTTTTTGAGGAACCTCCATACTGTTTTCCATAGCAACTGCACCAATTTACGTTCCCATTAACACTGCACAATGGTTATAATTTCTCCTCATTCTCACTGACACTTGTTCTCTCTCTCTCCTTTTTTTTTTTTTTTTAAATTATGGTTGCCCTAATGGGTGTGAGGTAATATCTCATTGTAATTTTGGTTTGTATCACCCTGATGGTTAGTGTTGTTGAGCATCTTCTCATGTGCTTGTTGGGCATTTGTCTGTCTTCTTTGGAAAAGTGTCTATTCAAGTCATTTGTCCATTTTTTAATTGGATTATTTGTTTGCTTTATTGAATTGTAGGAATTCTTTCTATACTATGGATGCTAAACTATTACCAGATTTTTTGCAAATATTTTCTCCTATCTGTGGATTATTATTTCACTCTGTTCCTTGTTTCCTTTACTGTACAGAAAATTTTAAGTTTAATGTGGTCCCATTTGTCTTATTTTTGTTTCCTATGTTTTTGGTGTGATATCCAAGAAATCCTTGACAAATCCAAGGTCATGAAGTTTTCCCTTGTTTTCTTCCAGGGATTTTATAGTTTTAGATCTTAAATTTAGGTCATTAATTCATTTTGAATTAATTTTTTTTATGTGGTGATTGCAACTGGCTTTTTGAACTTAATTGTCTTTGAGATTTAGCCTTGTAAGTACAAGTAGCTCTAGCTCACTCGCTGTCATTAGTGACAAAACCCCTCACCAGTTGTTCATCCATTTTCCAACTTGCCATGCACAGTGTTGAATATTCTAACAGAAGCAGTGTTTTCAGGGAGTTCCTTAGTGGTTTGGACTGTGGGCTTTCACTACCATGGCTCATGTTCAGGCCCTAGTCGGGGCACTGATATCCTACAAACCATGCACTGTACCCACCCCTCCCCCCTAAAGAAGCAGTTTGTTCAAAATAATAATAGTAACAATGTATTTGGTGATTTTAATTTATGGATAATTGAATGAATGACAGCAGTGTCACAGGGATAGGATCCTCTATTAGAAGGTATTTATGTTACCTGTGAGGTGGTACAGTGCTATTTGGAAGTGGCCTTGGGCTAGTTATAGATGTATAATGTAAGCTCTAGGGAAATCACTAATAACAATTTAAAAGAGAACTGTAATTGATGCATAAGAGTTCTCCAAAATTAGAATCAATAGGATATGTTTATGAGTGTAAACAAGGGATAGGCTCATGCAAGACCATGAAGTCCCAAGATCTGTAATCTGGAGACCCAGGAGGGCCATTGATTAAGTTCCAGTCTGAGTCTGAAGGCCTGAGAACCAGCAGAGTCAATGGTATAATTTCCAGTCCAGGTCCAAAGCCAGAAGACCAATGTCCCATCTCAAGACCGTCAAGTAGAGAGAGTGAATTGTCTTTTGCTCAATCTTTTTTCTATTCAGGCTTTCAACAGACTAGATGAAGCCTGTTCACACTAGGGAGAGCAATCTACTTGGCTCAGTCTAGTGATTTTATGTTAATTTCATCCATAAACATCCTCACAAACATACCCAGAATAATTTTCATCAAGTATTTGGGCACTCAGTGGCCTAGTCAAGTTGACACATAAAATTAACCATCTTAATTGATAGGTTAAGAGAGGAAAGAAAATGAAATCATATAAAATGTTCAATTAAAACTGGAGAGGATACAATAAATATGGTAGATATTAAACCAAATATATCAATAATTACTTTAAATATCATTTACTAACCCTAACTTTAACACCAATTAAAAGACAGAGACTGCAGAGTAGGTTAAAAAAAAAAATAAAACAAAACCCCAAGATCCAACCATATGTTGTCTACATAACTAATGGTTGAGAAACTACAGGCTTTCCCACTAAGATCAGTAAGAAGGCAAGGATGTCTTCTCACCACCCCTACCCAACATAGTACTGGAAGCTTAGCAATAAGACAAGAAAAGGAAATTAACACATATATAGACTGTGAAGGAAGAAATAAAACTGACTTTGTTCATAGATGACATGATTACTTATACAGAAAATCTCAAAGAGCCAGTGAAAGAAGGAAAACTCTAGGAAGTAATAGCCATTATAGTAAAGTTTCAGGATGCAAGGCAGGATACAAAAATCAATTGCTTTTCTATATGTAAGTGATGAAGGGTTGCAACTTGAAATTGAAAACACAGTATCATTTACATACGCACCAAACAAAAAAAGAAATACTTGGGTATAAATCTAACAAAATATGTATGAGATCCATATGAGGAAAATTACAAAATTCCAATGAAAAATAACAAAGATCTAAATAAGTGGAAAGATAGTGCGTGTATATGGATAGTGAGTGTATTAGTTTGCTAGGGCTGCCACAACAAAATACTAAACACTGAATGGCTTATACAATAGAAATTTATTCCCTCACAGCTCTAGAGGCTGAAAGTCCAAGGTTTGATTTCTTCTGGGCCTCTCTTCACGGCTTTCAGGTGTCTGCATTCTCTCTGTGTGCTCACCTGGCCTTCCTTCTATGTGTGTATCCCTGGTAACGCAGTCCCTGTGTCCTAATCTCTTCTTATAAGAGCACCAGTTGGGTTGGATTGAGGAACATTTTAACCTACTTACCTCTTTTAAATACCCTGTCATTAAATATAGTCACATTATGAGGTATAGGAGGTTAGGGTTTCACACATGAATTTTAGGAATGACACAATTCTGTCAATAACAAGGAGACAACATCTTCAAGATGTCAATTCTTCTCAATTTGATCTATATAGTCAATGATGTCTCAATTAAAATACCAGCAAGTTATTTTGTGAATACTGAAAAACTGATTCTAAAGTTTGAATGGAAAGGCAAAGGACCCAGAACAGCCAACACAATATTGAAGGAGAAGAATAAAGCCAGAAGACCAACCCTCTCCAATTTTACAACTTAGCATAGAGCTGTAATAAGCAAGACAGTGTGGTTTTGGTGAAGAAACAGAGGCGTAGATCAATGGAATGGAAAAGAAGGCCCAGAAATCGACCCACATAAATACAGTCAAATGATTTTTGACCAAAAGTCGAAGACAATTGAATGGTAAAAAAGATAGTCCTTTCAAATAATGGTGCTGAAACAACTGGTCATCTGAAAGATTCATCCAAAACAAGAATCTAGACACAGACCTTTTATCTTTCACCAAAACAAACTTAAAATGGTTTGTACCTAAATGTTAAAAGCAAAACCATGAAAACTCCTAGAAGATAACGTAGGCTATAGGCTATGTGATTTGGGGTTTAGTGATATCTTTTTAGATATAAAATTAAAAGTATGACCCCTTAAAGGAAAAAAAATTTTGAACTTTATTAAAATTAAAAACTTTGCTCTGGGACTTTCCTGGTGGTCCAGCAGTTAAGAACCTGCCTATCAATGGAGGGGACACGGGTTTGATCCCTGGTCTGGGAAGATTCCACATGCCACAGGGCAACTAAGCCCATGTGCTGCAACTATTGAGCCCTAGCAGCCCAGAGCCAGTGCTCTGCAACTAGAGAAACCCCATGCACAGCAACAGAGACCCAGCATAGCCAAAAAACAAAACAAGTGAACAAAACCCCAGAGCAACAAAAAAAGGCTTTGCTCTATGAGATAAACTATGAAGAGAATGAAAAGATATTCTCTGCTCAATTTTTCTTATATTTTACTACTGTAAAAATATTTTGCTACTGTAAAAATCAATCTATTAATTTAAAAAAATAGTAAGAAAAGAAAGAATCAAGAGTTGACTGAACAGATGCCTAAGTCAGAATGGCAAAGCAGTTGGAAAGATAGAAGTGACCCAAGCGCTGAGACAGACCAGAGTCTGGGGCATGGACATGTTGTATATCAAGCAGTCAGTAACACATTTGACAGTGCAGGGTGTTCAGGACGGTGTTTCTCTATCTGCATTTTGCCTGATCAGAGAAAAGCCTTTTAATAGTAAACCATTGGACTACAAAACCGTTAACCACACAGATAAGAAAACTGAAGAACCTATAAAGAACTTTTTTCTTTTCAGTAAATAAACCTTTACCCTGTAGTAGTATTTGCCGTCCTACTTGTTTAGCAGAGAACTTTTCTTTCACAGATAACTCGAAAGTTAACTAAGCCTGAGCCCCTTGAGGATTCTAAGTTAGTGGGGTCCAGCTGAGCAGTTTTCCTGTGTACATGTATGCTAAGCTACTTCAGTCATGTCCAACTCTTTGCAACTCTATGAACTATAGCCCGCCAGGCTGTCTGCTCATGGGATTCTCTAGGCAAGAATACTCGAGTGGGTAGCCATGCCCTCTTCGAGGGGACCTTCCTGACCCAGGGATCGAACCCAAGTTCTCTGCATTGCAGGTGGATTCTTTACCATCTGAGCTACCAGGGAAACCTGGTCTTCCTATATTACCATTCTATTTTGAATCCCCCCTTTCTGTAGCTATTGCTATAATAATTTTGTATTTCTGGATGTTGGAGAAAGTAGCAGAAGAATAAATACAAGCTCCACTGATTCCATTCTGGGACCAGCCATTGGGCATCCATGTGGAATTTTATCAGGACAAACTGAGATTGTTTCCCAGGATCTTGAAAAACCTTTTGTCTTTTGTGCATTATTGGGAAGAAATTGCCACGGCTGGACAGAAATCAGAAGGCAAATTGCTCAGCCTGTATGCTGGGCCCCAATGATCAACTTCTGTTTGCTGCTAAGATTGTGTATCCACAGGGCTAAAACAGCCTTAATGGTATCCATAATGAACTCAAAATGAAGACCACCTATGAACTGACAACGCCTGATGTCTTTCCCCTGAACTCTGGGAACACAGCCCCTGACAATGGGATGGCGCCTTTCCTTTGAAGTTCACAGGGGCTCACTCCCAGTGGGTCCAGCCCCGAACCTGGCTCTGCCTCCGGGGACCTGACATGTCCTCTGTTGAAAACCTCCCTGTGTCCCCCCGGTTGCCTAAGCCAGAGACGTGGCCCCGCCTTTCCTTCTCCCGCCCACACCCACTTCCACATTCACAGGCCCAGCAGGCTCCTGACTTCTCTCCCCTTCTCTAACTACCTCAGCCTATGCTGCCCTTCTCTCCCGTTGGAGGGCAGGTTTCTTGTTAGGTATTTTCAAGAAGCCCCATTCTTTTCCAGCAGAGAATGTGTTTCTGTAATTACACAACCACTGCTGTGGGTAACTGGTTTTCTGACCATCCCACCTCACTTTCACGGTAACCCTCATGAGAGCCGAACTCTCTGTCTGTTTTCGCCGCCATCTCATCCCCAGTATCTGAACAGAGGCTGGCACATTCTAGACCCTCCACAAACATTTGCAGCATGAATGGATTATTGAAACTACTCCTGACTGGTCCAAACCAGGCTTTGCTATGTCTTTCCCGACTGCAGCAAAAACATGTATTGATCCTGATGTCACTTTTCTGCTGAAAACTTTCCAACAGCTTCTCAGGGCCCTCTGACAAGATGCAACACTTGACCTGGTCTCGCCTCCCCTCAACGCACCCCTCCACCCTCCACCCACCCACCACCATTGCCCCTGTGACCTGAGAGCCGTCCTCACCCCAGTTTGGTGAGAATTCCTTTTGCTCTTGCTGCTCCTAGGGTGTCATCATTCCTGGGATACTTGCTCTTATACCTTTTTTCCCCCTTCAACCTCCTTTTGCTCCTTATTTCTTATTTCAGCTTAGATATTCCCCCCCAACCCCCTGCCTCTGCTGGGATCCTCCCTGCCCTCTCCATCAGATGAGTGCTCCCCACACCAACACGTTTCCTTGGTCACCTTCCTTATCTGACCATATTTTACTTTCACATTTAGCCTCCTGACTTCTTTACAAGATGGAAATCATCTAAGAGTGGGGATCTTTTCTATTCATACTTTCCCCATGTCCTGACCTGGGCAGACTCAGTCAATCCTAGGTAAGTGAAGGAATAAATAAATGAAAAAACTGAAGGCCAATATGAATATTGGCTGATACTTCTAGGCTCTAAAAATGTGATGGGAGGTGGAGTCCATGCCACGTTTGTTAAGTGAACATGAAGAAGACAGGGCTCATGCCCTGAGGGCATAGGCACTGTCATGAAGACAAATGCAAAATCAACATAATGAGGAGCAGACTGGTCATGTCTGTGAACACAGGGGGATTGCTCCAGTGTTTGTGGGCAGATCCCACTTGACAAGGTCCCTTCCAGAATTTGTCCCACACTCAAGACCTGCTGGACACTTTCTCTTGGCTGTCTGTGATGGAGAAGTAGGTAGAATCATGGGAGGCAAGGAAACTTGAAAGTCATCTAATTGGTCTCCTGTTTTCAGAAAAGCTTGCTCTGGGAATTCCCTGGTTGCACAGTGGCTAGGACTTTGCACTTTCACTGCCAAGGACCAGGGTTCAATACCTGGTCAGGGAACTAAGATCCCACAAGCTGCACAATGTGGCTAAAAGAAAGAAGGTGTTTTTTTTTTTTTTTTTTTAAAGTCTGCTCTTTCTTTGAAGTTCATCAGAAAAGATCTCATAGGTGCTTTCAGCAACAGCATAGAATGCAGAGACTGGACGGCATAAAGCTTTTGCATGTAGGTGATCACAAGCCCCCGCAGCACTTGGAACTCATTTCTTCTGTGCAGCCTGCATATGACCCACCGGTCACTTTACATCATTCCTTTCCTCAACACAGCTTCGCCTCCTGCACGCTGGCTCCCAGTGGACCCAAGGACCTCCCAGATCTAAGCCTCCTGGGGGCCATCAAAGGAAGAACTAGATTTCTATTTGTCAGCATGAATCGAACTCAACAACATAATGCTGAATGGAGAGAATTGGAGTGAAGCATGCAGTATATCATTATTTTTTTCTAAAGAAAAATGTTTTTTAACTAATTTATTTTAAATGAAACAAAGATGAATATTTTAAAGATACAAGGTGCAATTCCCAAAGAAGATAAACAGCATAAACCATTAGACACCTAACAAAAAAACAAAGATATATAAAGCAAAATATAAATCAGTTAAATATAAATCTATTATATTTAAATTATTAATGACATCATTCAAGATGCTCCTATTTTTATGTTTTTGCAGTTGATAAAATATTTTCAGGTAAATGTTAATATGTCTCACTATGGTAATATATTTTTTCTTTTCCTTTATATTTCTTCTGATTTTTGCTTTGTTGTTATTCAGTTGCTCAATTGTGGCTGACTTTTTGTGACCCCATGGACTACAGCATGCCAGGATTCTCTGTCCTTCAACATCTCCTGGAGCTTGCTCAAACTCATGTCCTTTGAGTCAGTGATGCTATCCAACCATCTCATCCTCTGTCATCTCTTTCTCCTCCTGCTTTCAATCTTTCTCACCATCAGGGCCTTTCCTAATGAGTCAGCTCTTCGCATCAGGTGGCCAAAGTATTGGAGTTTCAACTTCAGCACCAGTCCTTTCAATAAATTTTCAGGTCTGATATCCTTTAGGATGGACTGGTTGGATCTCCTTGCAGTTCAAGGGACTCTCAAGAGTATTCTCCAACACCACAGTTTAAAAGCATCAATTCTTTGGCGCTCAGCTTTCTTTATGGTCCAACTCTCACAGCCATACGTGACCACTGGAAAAGCCACAGCTTTGACTAGATGGACCTTTGTTGGCAAAGTAATGTCTCTGCTGTTTAATAAGCTGTCTAGGTTTGTCATAGCTTTTCTTTCAAGGAGCAAGTGTCTTTTAATTTCATGGCTACAGTCACCATCTGTAGTGATTTTGGAGCCCAAGAAAATAAAGTCTCTCTCTGTTTCCATTGTTTCACCATCTATTTGCCATGAAGAGATGGGACCAGATGCCATGACCTTAGTTTTTTGAATGTTGAATTTTAAGCCAACTTCTTCACTCTCCTCTTTTACCTCCATCAAGAGGCTCTTCAGTTCCTCTTTGCTTTCTGCCATAAGTGTGGTGTCATCTCCATATCTGAGGTTATTGATATTTCTCTCGGCAATCTTGATTCCAGCTTGTGTTTCATCTAGCCTGGCATTTCACATGATGGACTCTGCATATAAGTTAAATAAGCAAGGGCAAGGTGACAATATACAGCCTTGATGTAATCCTTTCCCAATTTAGAAGCAGTCTGTTGTTCCATATCCATTTCTAACTGTCGCTTCTTGACCGGCATACAGGTTTCTCAGGAGGCAGGTAAGGTGGCCTGGTATTCCCATCTCTTTAAGAATTTTCTACAGTTTATTGTGATCCACACAGTCAAAGGCTTTAGTGTAGTCAATGAAGCAGAAGTAGATGTTTTTCTGAAATTCTGTTGCCTTTTCTATGATCCAGCGGATGTTGGCAATTTGTTCTCTGGTTCCTCTGCCTTTTCTAAATCGAGCTTGAACATCTGGAAGTTCCTGGTTCACGTACTGTTGAAGCCTGGCTTGGAGAACTCTGAGCTTCACTTTGCTAGCATGAGATAGTACGATTGTGCGGTAGTTTGCGCATTCTTTGGCATTGTCTTTCTTTAGGATTGGAATGAAAACTGACATTTTTCAGTCCTGTGGCCACTACTGAGTTTTCCAAATTTGCTGTCATATTGAGTGCAGCACTTTCACAGCATCGTCTTTTATTTTTTATATTTATTTGGCTCTGTCAGGTCTTAGTTGCTACACGTGGGATCTTTGCATTGTACCTTTTGTTGCAGCAAGCAGGCTCAGTAGCTCCACGGCATGTGGGATCTTAGTCCCTTGACCAGGGATTGAACTCATGACCCCTGCATTGCAAGGTGAATTCTTAACCAGTGGACCACCAGAGAAGTCCTCATGCAGGATATTATTGATGTAAATCCAATGACATACAAATAGCACTGTTCGTGGATGGAGGCACATGTGTGGGAGGAGGGCTGGGAGGAAGTTGGGCCAAGGTGCGGCTGTGTGATGTGAGAGCAGGTGCAGCAGCAGGGATGAGGGCCACGAGGAAGGAGTGTCTGTCTGGGTGTTTGGGCAGCCTCCCCAAGATAGACGGTGGTATCATGCCACTGACGGAGGGAACGGTAACTTGGATTTGTTCAAATCCAGGCCCCAGGGAAAAGCACACCACTCCAGGGGCATTATCTGCAGAGGGGCTCTGAGGGCCACAGAGCAGCAGTGGAGAGGAGAGGCTGGGGGGGCTGGGGGTGGTTGGCGGGTGTGCACACCCCGCAGGGCTTGTGCTGCCCCTGCATCTGTCCACAGAGGGAGAGGAAAAAGAGAAACTCTGGGCTGTGGTGCGGGGAGAGACCGGCTAATATTGTTTCTGGGATTAGAAAAGATGTACAAATGCATTGCCTGTGACAGAACAAACAAGCCTTTAGCTCTGAACACCAGGGATGTTTACATAAACAGAGGGACACTGAACGTTAGGGAATTGTGAGACTCAGATTCAGTATTTTTAAGATAATTGCTAAATAGATTCAGGACCATTTGATGTTGGTGATAGCAGTGCCCAAGCCCTCAGGCTAAATCCCCTACTTACCTCCTCACTCCTCTTCCATTTTGAGCTCTCTCTTGCCTCTAGGACTTGCTTGCGTTTCTTTGAACTTCACCTGAATTGTGTTGTCTTTTTAAAAGTGTTCTAATAAGGTGGATGAAACTGGAGCATATTATATAGAGTGAAATAAACCAGAAAGAAAAACACCAATACAGTATACTAACGCATATATATGGAATTTAGAAAGATGGTAACGATAACCCTGTATGTGATACAGCAAAAGAGACACAGATGTATAGAAGAGTCTTTTGGACTCTGTGGGAGAGGGCGAGGGTGGGATGATATGGGAGAATGGCACTGAAACATGTTTATTATCATATGTGAAACAAATCGCCGGTCCAGGCTCCATTCATGCTGCAAATGTTTGTGGAGGGTCTAGAATGTGCCAGCCTCTGTTCAGATACTGGGGATGAGATGGCGGCGAAAACAGACAGAGAGTTCGGCTCTCATGAGGGTTACCGTGAAAGTGAGGTGGGATGGTCAGAAAACCAGTTACCCACAGCAGTGGTTGTGTAATTACAGAAACACATTCTCTGCTGGAAAAGAATGGGGCTCCTTGAAAATACCTAACAAGAAACCTGCCCTCCAACGGGAGAGAAGCGCCGCATAGGCTGAGGTAGTTAGAGAAGGGGAGGGAAGTCAGGAGCCTGCTGGGCCTGTGAATGTGGAAGTGGGTGTGGGCGGGAGAAGGAAAGGCGGGGCCACGTCTCTGGCTTAGGCAACCGGGGGGTCACAGGGAGGTTTTCAACAGAGGACATGTCAGGTCCCCGGAGGCAGAGCCAGGTTCGGGGCTGGACCCACTGGGAGTGAGCCCCTGTGAACTTCAAAGGAAAGGCGCCATCCCATTGTCAGGGGCTGTGTTCCCAGAGTTCAGGGGAAAGAGATCAGGCGTTGTCAGTTCATAGGTGGTCTTCATTTTGAGTTCATTATGGATACCATTAAAGGCTGTTTTAGCCCTGTGGATACACAATATTAGCAGCAAACACTGGGATGACCCAGAGGGATGAATGGCGGAGGAGGTGGGTGGGAGGGGGTTTCAGGATGGGGAACACATGTACACCTGTGGCGGATTCATGTCAATGTATGGCCAAACCAATACCATGATGTAAAGTAAAATAAATAAATAAATAAAAGTGTTTGTACACTGATGTCACGATTTTGTTTTGCTGTCTTAATTGGTCTGTCGTTGAAAAGGGTGAGCAGAAGTCCTGGAAAAGTACCACTGGGTTAACGGTGTCTCTGGAAGTAGGTTGTTCAGACCACAAAGCCTGAAGCCTGGCACTGGCTTTTCCAGACCCACAGCTGAGGTTAAGAGCGCGAGGCCTCCTCTGGCTGCCCTTCAGGTGGTGGTGCACATGGCCCTCACCTTCCCCTCCACCGGCTGCCAGCTTCTACCCTTGATTAATGTTGTACTTTGTAACAGGGTGATAGATGTGCCTCTGCCAAAGCTTCCCCTGGGCGCGTCCCCTGTGGTCAGGGGTAAAGAATGTAGGAGGCACAGGAAACTCGAGTTCAATCCCTGGTGGGGAAGATTCCCCCGGAGGAGGAAATGGCAATCCTCTCCAGTATCTTTGCCTGGAGAATCCACGGACAGAGGAGCCTAGCGGGCTAGAGTCCTTTGAATC
This sequence comes from Muntiacus reevesi, assembly GCF_963930625.1. NCBI lineage: Eukaryota > Metazoa > Chordata > Mammalia > Artiodactyla > Cervidae > Muntiacus > Muntiacus reevesi. Next base: position 91,538,689 of record NC_089250.1, on the reverse strand, counting down.
GCAGAGAGTCAGACACGACTGACATGACTGAGCAGGCAGGCCGGTCAGTAACGGCCAGTGCTCCTGTGCTCCCAGCATAGGCCCCAGTCCAGTCAGCAAGGGCTTTTCACACAGGGCCTCTGGACGTGGCATCTGGCAACCTGTGAAGGAGGGTGGAGAGAGCAAGGGGGTTGAGGGAGGTTCCTGTCCCGTCGGTGTCCAGCGCACCCTCCCGTCTGTGGGGAAGGAGTCGGGGCCCAGCCCCTCACCTCCAGCTTCAGAAGAGGGGCTTTAAGCAGACACACTGGGGAGCTGACAGGGGACACGCACTTGGTGCTGGCCTGTGACCCCAAGGTGAGGAATGGGCTGAGTTGGCTGGAGGAGGTGAGGCGGCAGCTGTCGGGGGTGGAGGCACCTATGCAAGGACGCTCCAGTGGAGGCTCCAGTCTGCCCTGGACAGGCCTGGGGCCTCTGCCCCCAACACCACAGTGAGAGGTTCCCGGTGTGCTGACAGAGCTCCAGACCAGGGTCTGAATGGGATTGGTCACGGCTGGCTGGGCAGGGCGTCAGCCTTCTCAGGAGAGCTGGAGGTGAGAGGCTCCCAGAGGACCCAAGAAGACACCAGGAAGAGAAAGGTCAGTTTTCCACATGTGCTATGGCCCCCGGGCTCCACACCTGGGCAGAGAGACTACTTTGCCTCCATTAAGGCTCCAGTCCTAGGGAGGTCAAGGCTGACAGAGGAGGGGGAAAATGCTGGCAGAGAGATGGACTCACCAGGTGTTACTGATTGAACTGAGCTCCTTACACACTTCCATCCCCTCCATACATTGAATTTTTAACCCCTGTACCTCAGAATGTGACAGCATTGGGAGCAGGGTCTTTGAAGAAGTGATTAAATTAAACAAGGTCATAAGGGGGCTAGTGAAGACATGGAGATGGTGACCATCTGCAGGTCCAGGAGCGGCATCAGGAGAATCTCCCCCAGCCGGCACTGTTGTCTGTGATGCCCGGTCTCCAGATCTATGAGGACATAGGCTTCTGTTGTTGAAGGTGTGTGGTCTCCTGCAGACAAACAACCCCCCCACCTCTGTTCTGTCCGCAGGTCGCCTGCTAGCCACAGGTTGAGTGTTCACTCTGAATGAGACTCACAGAGGATGTGTTAGTAAGTGAGCTACTGTCATTCATGGACCTCACGTCACCAGAAAACTTCTTCTTGTCCCCGGGAGGTGGGGGCGTATTCCCCAGGCCTGGGCAGCGCCATCCCCAGGGTGGGTTTGCAGGAGGGGTTGAGATGTTCATGCAGCATCCTGTGGACAGAATTCCTGAGAGCATTGCTCCATCCCCAGCATCCTGAAAGGCTCTCCACATTTTGCTGCGGTTAACATTTGGCTGAGGTTAAAATTTAACCACCTCTGGGTTTAAACTTTGGCTGCACTGATTCTCCTCTGGAGAAAGTGGCAGGAGTAACTCAAGATAGTGCAGTCAATGAAGTGTGCCCCGCCCTTAGCAAAGCACAGGCCTTGACCATGACGCTCCCATCCCAGGCTGTGAATGAGTCTATCGAGTCTATTCTGCTGTAAAGGACAGTCTTTGAATCCTTCGGGAAAGATGACCCTTCCCCAAGCCTCAGTGGCGTTTCAGTTGTGTTTACTTCACATTGTTCTCCCCAATCAAAGCCTGTCTGATGGATTCTCTCCAATGCAGTGCCCGTTAGAGCTTGTTTCAGATTGAAACTGCTGAGCCAGGCTCCATCGCAGGAGTGACCTTGCACATCCATGGAGCTGAATCCCCGAGAATGTGAGACTGGCCCGCAGGAGGGGGACTGGTTTGACTTTCTTCTGCAGAGGACTCAGGGTTGCCATCGTGGAATCCACATGCCCACAGAGAAGCTGCTGGCTGAGTAGCAGGATCCCGTCGTGAAATGAAGCAACTTTACCATGGGGGCTGTAGCCCTGTGTCCTGAATCCACTGAACAAACTGAGTTGGATCCCATCGAAAAACAGAGATTCAATCCCATCACTTCCCCTCAGCCCAGCTCCACCCCACCACTCCCCTCCCCCATCCCACAGGAAGAGGGTGGCCTCCTCCCCCAACACCCCCATCCCACTCCCCACCCCCTCCAACACAGCCCCTTCACCTCCACACTCACAGGGGCAGGGGCCTGGGCAAAAACTCCCAGTGCCATGGACAGCAGTGCTGTTTGGGCGTTGAGACTCTGAGTCACGGCCGCTTCATCCTGGAGTGGTCCAGCCTCTGCGGGGTCCTCAAGGGGAAGCCGAACTTGCACTAGCTCGCTTGACAAGTTTACTGAGACCAGCCCTGATGTCAGCAAAGCCCTGGTTACAGGCTTTGGGACTGGAGGCGTGCGTGCGGGGTGGCCCAGCCCCCTTGTCCCAGGATGGCTGAAGGCGCAGCCTCTTCTTGCTGGAAACTCGACAGAGCCTCTGCCTCGCTGGGCCCTCGGGGGTGGTGGGGACCCAGCAAGTTCACCAAGTGCCTGGGGATGAAGCTGCCACACACGACTGCTGCCCTATGCTCCAGCAATAACCAGCCAGACCAAAGCCTGCTGTGGGCGAGGGCTACTGGGTACACATGTGAGGCTTGAATTTGGCTCCTTCAAAAAGAAAAAGAAACCCAAACAAATAAAGCAACAGCCCCCATCATCATCTGAGGATTCTTCACAAAACTTCTCCCAGCTTCTAGGAAGGGAGCTCCTAAGATCCCAGGCTGAGATTACTCAGTGATTGTTAAACCCCTGCAGCTGCACTAAACGCGGACCTGAAGTCCTTGGGCAGCTGCTCTTCCGGGGATCCTGGGTCTGCTTTTCTGAAACCCCACTTGCTCCCGCAACACAGCTGCTCCCAGTTTCTCAGACAGGGCGCAGTTCCAGTGCGTGGTCTCTGTCTCAGCAAACATGAGACTTACCCAGGGGAGATTGTTATAAATACAGATTATACAAGCATATGGGACTTCCCAAGTGGCACCAGTGGTTAAAAACCTGCCTGCCAATGCAGGAGACTTAAGAGATGGGGGTTTGATCCCTGGATCGGAAAGATCCCTTGGAGGAGGGCATGGCAACCCACTCCAGTATTCTTGCCTGGAGAATCCCATGGACAGAGGAGTCTGGTAGGCTGCAGTCCATGGAGTCACGAAGAGTAGGACATGACTGAGCGGCTTCACTTTCACTTTTATGCATTGGAGAAGGAAATGACAACCCACTCCAGTGTTCTTGCCTGCAGAATCCCATGGATGGGGTCGCACAGAGTCAGACACGACTGAAGTGACTTAGCAGCAGCAGCAGCAGCATGTGACTAAGTGAAAAGAATCCAACCTGGAATGCCTACATTTTGTATAATTCCAATTGTATGACATTCTGGAAAAAGCAAAATCATTGAGAAAGTGAAAGGACCAGTGGTTGCCAGGGACTGTCAGGGAGTGAGGGATGACAGGCAGAGTACAGAGGGTTTTAGGGCAGGGACGCTACTCTGCATGAAACTATCATACAGTGATATACACGGCATGGGAGCGTCCCAGGTGGCGCTAGTGGTAAAGAACCCACCTGCCAACGCAGCAGACGTGAGAGACATGGGTTTGACCCCTGGGTCAGAAAGACTCCCTGGGGGAGGCCATGGTAACCCACTCCAGGATTCTTGCCTGCAGAATCCCCTTGGAGAGAAAAGCCTGGAGGGCTATAGTTCATAGGGTCGGACACGACTGAAGCGACTTAACACACATGCACCCATACAAGTCATTCATGAGACACTTGAAACCCATAGTGTCCAACACCAAGAGTGCCTCTTAAGGCAGACTCTGGGTGATGACTATCTGTTGATGCAATTTCATCCACTGTAACACATAGACCTCCCTGGTGGGGGAGGCAGTGCTGTGTGTGTGGGAGAAGGAGTCTATGAAAACTCTCTGTACTTTCCACTCAATTTTGCGGGTGAACCAAAAACTGCTCTAAAGAGATGAAGTCTATTAAAAGAAGTCCAGACCGTTGGGGTTCACTCACCCTTTCATAAGACTCTGGTTTAGCAGTGCTGGACCTGGGCCTAGAAATCCACATTTGGAAAACTTCCCACTTGCTGTGATGTCACCCTCAGAGAAGCAAAACCTCACCATTTCTCCCGGCAGCTGGCAGAAGCCAAGCCAAGACAGCTGCAGCCTCATGTCCCCTTTGTGGGTGATTCCCCACCCCACCCCACCCCTGGGCTGAGATGGGCCTTGCACCCTAGCCTGGGGGGCAATTCAGGGAGTTTGGCTTCTCATGCCCCAGCTAAGGCCCAACCTCTTGGATTAGTGAGGTCATCTAGTAAACTTATTAGATTTGGTGTTCGCCTACCTGGCTAAGGTTTGGTATGGATGGAGCTTGATTTATTGCAACAAAATCCTTCCCAACTTCTCCCATCTCCAGACTTTTTTTGGTCTGGGACATTGTTACACAGAACCTGCCCTGCCCATCTGCCACCTGGAGGTCAACCCCCAATACTGCTCTCTCTCATCCCCAGATCTTTGAGGGCCACACACTCCCTCTACCTCTCCCCCACCCACTTGGGCCAGGCTGGTGTTCCTGCTGTTCCAACACAGGGGCTCCTCCCAGGACACGTGTCCCCACACCCCTCTCTTCCCCATTCCCCATGGCCCTTGGCTCTCCCAGCATCGGGTTCACAACTTCCCTCTGTGGGGAGCTTCTGTGCCTGATCCCCTGGACCCCGGAGCATGGGGCAGGGTCCATCTGTCTGGATTTGTCTTGAGGCGTCCTTCTACCTGCCTCACCCCGCCTGCCAGCGAGGAGGCCACTACCCATTCAAAGAAGGCACAGGAGAAAAGCCGGGCTTGACTGCATCCATGCACCTGGGCTCCAGGGGCTATGGTACCAGGGACAAGTTACCCAGTTTCTCTGAATTTCTGTTTCTTTACCATAGATTGAGAATAATGATGCTTATTTCCTAGGACTGTTGGGAGGAGGAAAAGACAGCGGTCATAAAATTGATAAAGTGGTCATGTTAGCCGAGGCTGGGCTTAGTCGCCCGGGTCTGGCTGCAGCAACGTTCTACGGCTTTGCTAGTGCCTCCATGGCCTGTCCAGGTACAGGGCAGCCACAGGTCTGGTGAGGGGCCACCACTGTCCTAAGGCTGAGCCTGGGGCAAGACCTAGAGAAACCCACTCAAAGCCTCGGAGTCAGGAGCAAAGAGGAAGTGTGTAGGGTTGTGGGTGCACAGAAGTGCCGTCTGCAGAGCCGGCCAGGGGAGGCATTCAGGCAGCAGATCTGGCTGAGCCCAGAGACCAGGGCAAGAAAGCAGACCAGCTGTGGAAGGTGGGCTGCAGACAGAACAGAAGTCTCTGCCTGCTTTAGTGAAGAACTTCTGCACTCCTCTTCACCCAAGGTCTAGAGCATCATGGGATGGCTCAGGACCACATCCCTGGAGATCCTGGAAATCATGAGGTTCCCCACTTCTCCGTTAGACAATGCAAGTTTGGGGATACTATTGGTGCGAGTTTGGGGAGACCGAGTTGGGTGGTGATTCAGGGCTTTGGCTTTGAAACATTTTCTATGCTGTAGACTGTGACATCTCGTGTGTTATTAAATCCTCAGAACTTTAGTTATTTGGACACCAAAAATCATAGTGTTTTCATGTGAGGGTGGTGATGATGATAAGTCTCAGAAAATGTTAGGATAGGGTGGGGTGTACAACAGGCGGTCAACACATCTTCTGTTGTTCAGTCAACAGAAGTCAACAACAATGTCTGTTGTTCAGTCACTCAGTTGTGTCTGACTCTGCAACCCCATGGATGGCAACATGCCAGGCATCCCTGTCCTCCGCTGTCTCCTGGAGTTTGCTTAAATTCATATCCATTGAGTCAGCGATGCCATCCAACAATCTCATCCCCTACTGCCCGCATCCCCTTCTGCCTTCAATCTTTCCCAGCATCAGGGTCTTTTCCTATGAGTCTACTCTTTGCATCGGGTGGCTAAAGTATTGGGGCTTCAACTTCAGTATCAACACATCTTAGCTCTAATGACTATTATTATTCTTACACAGGCCTCATAGGTAATCAATGGAAGCTGGAAGATGTGTCTTTCCCTGTACAAAACATCGGTCAGGAAAAGCAAAACCACCAGCTGTCCTTGAGGCTGAAGCTGGGGAGAGGGCCCCTGGGTGGCTGCAGTCTGAGTGTGAATGTCTGTCTCTCCAAGAGGCAGGTGGGGCTTGAGCGTGTTTCCTTTTTAGGTCAGCCTCTGGAGTCCACATGTTCATGTCCCGTGCTTTTCAAAGGCTGCTTTTCCAGGGTGATCCTGAAAGCGTCTGCTGCAGTCAAGCAGGTCCTATCCAACAGTTGCTTGCGAAGTGGCACCAGCTGGGCTCAGAGAGCAGAGGATGTGGGGAGGTTTGATGGGGAAGGGAAGCTCAGGGCTGGAGGGTTGGGTGCAGGGAGGACCCTGAGTGCTCCGTGGTCACTCGGCCTGTACTAGGCGGAGCTGCACATTGCCCTGGCTCTGGATGAGAGCAGCATCCAGCGTGGCTTTTCTTGGTCCCTGAGTAGGTACTCTGTGACTGGAGGAGAAAAATCACTGTTTTGGGGAAACGTGTGGAAGCCCTGTAGGCTGCTGGCGGCACTGGGAGGGAGGAGGGGCCAGAGAAACAGGGGCAGGAGGCTGCCTCACACCTTCATCTAAGAGCCTCTGGACGAGTCCCACCTGCGTTTTCACTCCTTCGGTCCCAGGCACTAACACTGGCGTCCCAAGTAAATTCCAGCTCAAGTCACCTTTACTCATTTAGCAAAAAAGTCACATTTGCTGAACAGTTCTCACGGTCCATTGGTTCATCCTACAGGGATTTCTTCCGACTTCGCCTTGGAGGGTTTTGCTGCTCAGAAGCTGCCCCCGGTGGGTGCTTTTTTCCTAGTCTGGGATGACATTTCACCTCCAACATATCTGGGAACAAGGATGTCGAGTGTGGCGACCCTGCGGGCCTCCCTGTCATCCCAGCCAGGACACGGAATGCAGGGCGGGGCTGGGGTAAGAAGGAGGTGAAAGGGTGGAGTAAGGGGAGCGGGGCACCTCTGGGGCCCCACCAGGCGGCACGGGCCTGTGATAGCAGAGTGGAGGCTCTTTTCCCTCGGGAGAGCTGTCATTCGGGCAGCCATCTGTGTGTGCTCCTGTTATATAGTTTGATGTCTCGTTAGAATAGAAAGATTTCAAAATTAGCACCAACATTTGAGAAGAAATAAAATCTCTTCCATATGCCGCGGAGCTCGGGTGGCACCAAAAAAGGCAGAACCGATTCCCAGAATGTTCCGCCTGTCGCCCCTCCCCCGGGGCTCACCCGGCACTGTTCTCAGACCGGCCGCCGCCTCCAGGGGGACCCCATTTCTGCTTTCACTACCCGCTGCTGCCCCCCACCCTGGCTCACTCCAGGCCACCTGCCCTCCGGCATTCGGCAGGCAGCGGGGAGGGGGGTATAAGGGGAGGGTGGAGGCCAGGGCTGGGGGTGAAGGCCGGGCCCCTCGTCCTGGCGCCTGCGCTCTTCCCCAGGGAAGAGGTGAGCAGAACTTGAGCATCCGCCAGTGGGGCCACACCACGTTCTCCCGGAGGCCCTGCCACGCCTCCTCTCACCCTAAGCATGAAGATACACGTCATTGACCACCATCTCAAGGTTTCCATAGACCCTTCAACTAGGCTCCCCATGAAGGCGGGCGCACGGCTGTGGACCACCCATGCCTAGCATGATTCTGTTTCCTGATGGGTTCACTGAGATCTTTGCAACATATTCAGCACCATATTCTGGGGGACATAGGTCTCCGAGTATTTTACTGTGCCTTGCTGTTGAGAAAAAATTCTGAGACCTTGACCTTTTATTGGTAAATGAAACAGTCTCTTGCATCTCAACCAAGTAAATGATATTTTTCTGGTTCACAAAAGCCCTTGAGGTGAGAGTGAATTCTCTTATAAAGGCGACAGCACAGACTGTTATCAGACAGGACTTTCTTTTTCCCTTCAGGAAAAAGACGTAGGTGATATAGGTTACCTATTCTTAAAAATTATTAACTAGTCCAAACTATCAAAACTTATTCTTAAAATACCTACATCCTTAGGTTTTAGCTTTTGTGCTGCCAGAGCATAGAACGAATGCCCAGAGTTCCAGAGCTGAGTTCTGCTCCTGGAGCTTTCCTTTTCCCCTCCTTTTTCAAAAATTCCTTAAGATCAAGTAAAATAAAGTGAATTTAATATTAGCAAAACCTGATTTATATATTTTTGATTAATAGATAGAAGTAGAACAACATACCAGTTTCCTGTCATTTACAGGAAAAATGACCACATTCTGCATCACTGCGTTCTAAATAGATATTCAGTTCTGTTCAGTCGCTCAGTCGTGTCCGACTCTTTGTGACCCCGTGAACCGCAGCACGCCAGGCCTCCCTGTCCATCACCAACTCCTGGAGTCCACCCAAACCCATGTCTATTGAGTCGGTGATACCATACAACCATCTCATCCTCTGTTGTCCCCTTCTTCTCCTGCCCTCAATCTTTCCCAGCATCAGCGTCTTTTCCAATGAGTCAGTTCTTCGCATCAGGTGGCCAAAGTATTGGAGTTTCAGCTTCAGCACCAGTCCTTTCAATAAATTTTCAGGACTGATTTCCTTTAGGATGGACTGGTTGGATCTCCTTGCAGTCCAAGGGACTCTCAAGAGTCTTCTCCAACACCTCAGTTCAAAAGCATCAATTCTTTGGCGCTCAGCTTTCTTTATAGTCCAACTCTCACATCCATACATGACTACTGGAAAAACCATAGCCTTGACCAGATGGACCTTTGTTGGCAAAGTAATGTCTCTGCTTTTTAATATGCTATCTAGGTTGGTCATAACTTTCCTTCCAAGGAGTAAGCGTCTTTTAATTTCATGGCTGCAATCACCACCTGCAGTGATTTTGGAGCCCAGAAAGATAAAGTCAGCCACTGTTTCCATTGTTTTTTCCCCATCTATTTACCATGATTAGTTATTTGCAAACTTGATATAGGAAGAGCTCTGTTATCTGGGCCCTTTATCACTGGCATCGATTAACTAATCAAATCAGATGGTTGACACCTTGGAGCCTTTTGAAGTCTGAGGTCAGGAAACTTTAGTGGAGAGGAAGGGTCCTTTCGTGGAGGGAGCAGAGAGGTGGATGGGGAGTTGGCCTTCTGGGTGAGCAGAGGCTCCTGGGCACCTTAGAGAAGGTGGGTGCTGGCCAGTAGAAGTGGCACTCCTGCCTCCCTCTCCCTCCTCTGCCATCCCATCTGGAGTGTCATCATTGGAGGACATAGTGAGAAGGTGGCCATGGACAAGCTAAGGGAGAGGTTTCAGAAGGAGCCACCCCTGCCCACACCTTGATTTTGCACTTGCAGCCTCCAGTGCTGTGATAAAATAATTGTTGTGTGAGGCTCCCAGTCATGGTACTTTGCTGCTGCAGCCCCAGCAGACCAATATATAGTGAGTAGGGATGACGCGAAATGAATTCTGGTTGCTTGGTTATAAAGTCCACACTTCCTCACCCATCATGCTGCCCTAGAAAAGCCAGGACTCTTGGACTCAGTAGAGAAATTCAGGGGCTGGAAGAGCCCTTTGCTTTCTCTGTCGCAGAGGTGGTGCTACTCAGGGAGCTACCTGCCTCCTTGCATTTGGGAGCAGCTTGCAGGCATGAGGGATGGCAGGGGAGCCTGGGGAGGGCTCAGTCGAGGTTGTCTACCCCTCTCCTTGACTGGAGCTTCCCAGGTGGCGCTAGTGATAAAGAACTCGCTTGCAAATCAGGAGATGTAAGAGATGCAGGTTCGATTCCTAGGTTGGGACGATCCCCTGAAGGAGGGCATGGCAACCCACTCCTGTATTCTTGTCTGGAGAGTCCTATGGATAGAGGAGTCTGTTGGGCTATAGTCCATAGGGTCACAAAGAGTGGGACCCGACTGAAGCAAGTTAGCACGCACTCACTGTCTTTGATCACCAGAGAGTCTCTAGTCTTATCTGTTATGTACTTCTAGTTCTGTGTAACACTTCACTTACCTAAAAGTATCCCACTGATTGGAGGCTGAGGATGAGGAGGAAGGACTTGAATGCCACTTGTGGAGGACAAAGCCCTCCTTTTATACCTGGGAGAATGATGGACCAGAGAAGGTAAGTGGTGGATCTGGAGTCACCCAGAGTTGGAAATGCACTCATAGCCCAGGGATCCTCCCACCCTCACAGTGCCATCGCCCTGGTGGCAGAGGACAGAAGCTGGTAGGCATCTCAACACCTTGGAGGGACCAAGGAGGGAGCGTGTTCCAGGCCTGGAGGAGTCCAGGAGGCATGTGGGTAGCGAGGCAGTGAAGGCTCCAATAGAGAGCAGGTATCCCTCCATGAAGCGCTTGGCCCTTGATGGAGCATCGAGATGTCATCTTCCCTCACTGTGGAGCAGGAGCCATGTGGAAGAGAGTGGGTAGAAACCAGTAGTGAGCTGTTACAGGCATTGGTGGTAGGCGAGTAGGAAGTCTTAGCATTTCTCAAGCTCTCCATGTGGAGTCTGATTCAGTAGGTCTGGCTGGACCTGATTTGGGGTCTTTAACAAGCCCCCAGGTGATGCAGATGTGCCAATGGGACCCATGATGGTTCATTTTATGTGTCAACTGGGCTGAGCCACAGTGCCCAGATACTGGGTCAAACACTATTTAAGATGTTTCTGTGAAGGCATTTTTTAAAATAAGATGAATATTTACATCAGTAGACTAAAGGAGAGTGGATTGTCCTCCCCCATTTGTGGGTGGGCCTCATCCAATCAGTTGAAGGTCTCAGGAGCATAAAGATGGACCTCCTTGGAAGAAGAGGGGATTCTGCCAGCAGAGGGCCTTTGAAAGTGAACTGTGGCTCTCCTGGGTCCCAGCCTATTGGCTTGCCCTGCAGATTTGGAGTTCACCAAGCTTCCACAATCCTGTGGGCCAACTCCTTAAAATAGTCAACCAATCACTTTCTCTCTCTCTCTCTCTCTCTCTCTCACACACACACACACACACACACACACACCTACCCACACACACCCATATTGGCTCTGCTTTCTGCTTTTCTGGACAGCGCTGATGGCTACAAGACCACACTCTGTGCAGTGAGGGTGTGTTTCCTAGTGAGACATGCAGACCTGGGTTCAAATCCCAGCTCTTCCTGTCCCTGTGAGATTTTGGACAAACTATCCCAAATCTTTGCTTCCTTCTCTGTAAGACAGAGGCTACATGCTTAGCACAGGGCCTGGCACTTAGGAAACTCTTAATAAATTAGAAATATAACCTCATTCACACATGATGATTATCACTGTCAAAAAACTAGAAAAAGACTTGTCTTCTCTGCCTGCAGGAAATCTTGTCTCCTCTCCTAAGCAGTGCAACCTCACCTTTTCTTAGAAATCTGAAGGAAATGAGACTGGACAGGCATTTCCCAGAAACTTGCTTGTGTTTTTGGTCTTGTATCCTGGACTGGATGCATCCTTTCCTCCACCCACGCGTCCCCTGGCCTGTGTGCCTGGGTCCTGGGGGCCCTGCTTCCCACCTACCCCTCACTGCCTGGCAGGAAGGAGAGAGCAGACTGGTTTCCAGTCAGGACATGCTTGCCATCAACTCCTTTACTGGGGGCAGGGCCATCTTTCCTGTCTTGTTTTAATTGGCATCAATTAGTGCCGTTTTCTGGAGAAAGACCAGAAAATAATTTCCTATCTGAAGGGCAGAGACCATGAACTCTCTGCTGACTGGCTGTCTTCAGAACTAACTCAGACCTACAGGCTCATTTTGCCTCTCACCAGGCAGACCCTCTGACTTAGTGCTGTGTACAGAGGCCCTGGCTGATGTCAGAAAAGATTATTCTGGAACCTGGGAGCTCCAGGATTTCTGCAAGGTAGGGGCATGGATTCAGAAATTTGGTTGTGGGTAGAGTGGTAGAATCATCAGATCCAGCTGTGTTTGCAGAGCCATCATGCTGGTGTTACTTAGGTGCCAAATTAAAGAGCACTGCTGCTGCTGCTAAGTCACTTCAGTCGTGTCTGACTCTGTGCAACCCCATAGACGGCAGCCCACCAGGCTCCGCCATCCCTAGGATTCTCTAGGCAAGAACACTGGAGTGGGTTGCCATTTCCTTCTCCAATGCATGAAAGTGAAAAGTGAAAGTGAAGTTGCTCAGTCGTGTCGGACTCTTTGCCACCCCATGGACTGCAGCCTACCAGGCTCCTCTGTCCATGGGATTTTCCAGGCAAGAGTACTGGAGTGGGTTGCCATTGCCTTCTATTAAAGAAAGATTGCCTGCTATTAAAGAGCACAGAGATGGCCAAATCCAGCCCACCACCTGACTTTGTAAATAAAGTTTTATTGGAACATGGCCCCATGCCCACTGTTAGTAGGGGCTGATGGGAGCAGTTGTGACAGGCTGTATGATCCGCCCAAGCCTGGATACACTTACAGTCTGGCCGTGGCAAGAGAAGTTTGCTGACCCCTGAAAATGACAGAGCAGTTTTCTAGAGAAGCTGCATTTATGACAATGTTTACAGAAAAATGAGAAAGCATCATTTGCTCATTTCAAATGATAACATTTGTATCTGGGACATCTCTGTGGGTGAGGCAGTGAGAACCTTGGGGAGGGAGGAGGGTATGTGATCCATCTGCCCATGTGTTCGGTGACCACAGGGCTGCCCCTCCCCGGTCCAGCTCCCGCAGGTCCTGGATCCTGCTTGGCGTTCTGCTTCTGACCTCTGCCCAGAGCTCCTTACTCTCACTCTGAGCAGTTTCTCAGTTTTTTCAGGTCCTGGCATCCGTGGAACATGTTCTGTGCTGCCCACACCCCATCCAGACCCCAGGACTGAGCCTCTGTGCCTGAAGGCCACTGGCAGTCAGAAGTCAGGGCCCCCCGTGGGCGGTGAGAGTTCCTGGATCTGTCTATCCAGGGGTCGCACTTCTCTGCTCGAGGATGGAACCTGCGGCCCCTGAGTCCCAGGCTGACAGACTGCTCGGCGGAGGCTCCAGCTGTCTGTAACCTGGTGAGCATGCCGTGTTTCTCCCACGTTTCATTTAAGCCCAGCTGAAGCTCTGGCTGTGGCGGAGCGGGCTTCTCTCTTCCTGTTACTGAGGAAGTGGAGCCTCAGGGAAGGGAGGTGAATGCTCAAGGTCCCACGGCTGGCTCCCTGTTCCTGGTGGCCTGCAGGTAAAGGCCGACATGGGCGCCCCAGGAGCAGTCTGCAGGAGTCCGCCCAGGCCCTGGGGTCATCTTCCCGCAGGCAGCTCAGCGCAGCGACCCCTTGGGAGGAGTGCTGGGAGCTGCCCCAGGCAGATGCAAAGTCGAGTCCATATATCCGGCCTGGGCAGTGCGTGCTGGGGCCTGATGCTCATCACCTCTGGGGTCTTGGACCTGGGTCCCTAAAACCTCTCGGGGTCTTTCCTGTGGGCTTGACAGGTGGCCAACGTGGAGCGGGAGAGCCACAGGTGCCTTTCTGACTCAGACTCTTGCTGGGAGCCCTGAACATACACCATCTGCACTACCACGTGTAACTAAAAATGAATACACCCTGGAACCATGTCTTCACAAAAGTCCAGTACACTCAGAAGTTTTTCTCAAGATGCCTTTGTCCAAAATATTTTTAATGGAAATCATCAAAAACAGGTGTTGGGCTCCCTGTGTTGATGCTGCCGTTAAGTATGTTCTCAGCTCTTCTACCAAGGACTCAGGATGGGGTGATATGTTTGGTGAAATGGGCATATGGTGTATCTTCCAGGTCCCAGCGGGGAGGCCACAGAGCAGGGGAGCATCTGGCTTGGGGTACCTTAGCTGGTCTGGGGCTGTTTCTACACAAATGCCTAAAAGAATTGTGCCCAGATTGCTACCTATTACCTTTCCTAATCACTCTTGAAGGTTTTGGACTTCCCAGGTATTGCAGAGGAAAGAATCTGCCTGGCCAATCACTTTCATCAGATTCATGAGGGATTCCTTGACCAAAGAGGGTTAAGGGCTGCTGGTCTGTAACATAAGCTTCCATTGATTACCAGCTTATTTGGCACCCTTGCATCGTCTTAGAAAGGCAGAGGGACCAGGTGGGGTCCTGGCATCACTCAGGGAAGTACTGAGAGCCCCTTGTGATGGAGGAAAAGCTGGGGGATGTCAATGGGGGCTGCCTGGGATGTGCCAAATGGGTCTAGCCACAAGCCCGTTCACCCCAAAGAGCTGCCACTTCCCCCAAACTCAGCCTCACTTTTGGGGTCACTTCATGAGAGGGCTGGGGAGCCAGGAAAGGCTGGGCTAGCTGTGGATGGGCACAGTTCCTCCAGGTGCTGGATGCCCAGACCGCTTCTCACTCATGCACACCTCGCTCCCCCTTCCAAGTTCACCTCCCAGACACTTGGTCCCGGTTCTGTCGGCCCTCTGCAGGCTCCCTGGCTTTGGTCTTCCGTTTGAAGACATCTGTTGCATGGCTAGCAGAATAGATTCAAGCCCTGAAGGTAGTAACCAGGTCTGAAACAGCCAGGGTTTTGCCGAAATCAGTTTCCCAGTGACATGACACGTGGACGCCACAAACGGCCTGTCCCCGAGTCTCTCGCGCCCATGGTCTCTAGCCAGCCTGTGCTCACAGAGTTTGTCTCCCAGGAACATCGTGAAGAGGCCGAAGGAGAGGCAGAGAGGTACTAGCACCCTGATCCAGCCCTGCCCTCTGTGGGAGGCGCCCCTGGAAACACCCGTCTGTGCTGTGCCCGCCGCACTCATTGGTTCTGCTGTCTGTCCATTTGTCTTTCCTAGATAGGCACACACCTGCACACACACACACCCAGACAGTCACACAGACACACACACATATATACACAAACACATGTAGGCATATGCATTTCCAGGGCCTTTTGGGGCCTGAACAGTGTCTTTGGCAGACATTTCAAATCCTCAGATAAGCCTATGTGACAGTCACGCACAATGTGGAGAGACCTCATGATGTGGGCCGTGGAGCGGGGAGCAGGAACAGGGTAGGTAGAATGGGAAGTCACAAAGCCAGGTTTCACCCCAAACCCTCGGCTAGGTAGCTGCTAATACTGTGGAGGTGGGACACTCTGAACGGGGGAAGAGAGGCCACTTCAAGGGAAGAATTAAGACGTGGACTTGGAGGAGGATGGGAGAAATGGGTCAGCCCTTGGAGCAGGCCCATCTCTGAGGGTTGATCTTGAGGGGCTGGCCATGGACTGGGGGAGAATTGCTCTTAAAGAGAAAAACTGTGCAGGAGAAAGCTCTGCTTATACGACATGCAACAACCTCCAGTGACCAGGAAGAAGCACATGGGAAGTTTCCCTCGGGGCAAGTGTAGTGAGTCTCCCGCCCCAGGACAGCATCCAGGCTGGGCCTGAATCAGGGAACCCTGCCAAGCATCACGAAAATGCAGGCATCTGGGCTCCGAGGCCAGGCCTGGAGGGATCCTGGCATCCGAGTTTCAGGAAGGTCTGGGGTGGATCTGGTGCCCTCCTGTGTAGAGGACCCCGGCCCAGTCCACACCTCAGAGCTGACCCCCGACTTGTGGGCAGTCCCTGCCCCAGAGATGAAAAATCGGCTGAGGTCAACCTCTTTTGAGTCACTTCTGACGATCTTTGGTCTTCTGAATGATAGACTGGAACTCTGGATAATTATTAGTTGACCAGTTAGCATCGTTCGGAGCACTTAGCGTTGCATGCAGAGGAGGGCATGGACCCCGAAGCAGTCAAGCAGGGGCAGACCTGCATCGCCACCCCTCCTCTAGGCTTCCCTCCATCACCCACCCCAGCTGTGTCCACTCTGTGCTTCTCTCTATCCATCTGATCCCACCATCCGGCTCCCTCGAGTGCCCCCAGGGACCCTCAGGCAGGTCCGGAGCTCCGCCTTCTGGAGTGAGTCATGCGCTGATGTGGATCAGGGCGGGGTCTGTCCATGGTCTGCCGCCGGGCTCTCAGGAGGCTGATTCCCTCATTGGTCCCTCAGTTCACTTCTCTGTAGAATGCAGGCTTCCTTCAAGGAGGGACAGCTCGGGCCTGCCTGGTGCTGTACTGGAAGCAAACATGTAACAAAATACTCAGCATCCCCAGGAGTAACCATACCAGACAGGGACGCTGGGAGGTTGATTCCGGGAGCTCAGTGTCATTTCTACAAAGGATGGCTTTGTGTCCTCACTCACATGCTCCCTTGGCTGGAGCCAGCCTCAGGGAGGGAGGGGTCGGATTAGGCTCTCAGGAGTTCAGGTTCCTCTGGGCTCACTTCTCCCCAGTGCTGCGTGAGCAGGTGCAGCATTAGGAAGCTGAGGGGGGAGGCGGTGAGGGAAACAAGAGAAGCTTGACTGCAGCTGGCCTCTCCTCTCCCAGGTCTGCTCATGGTGAACGTGCTCCAGATGGACGATCCTCCAAATAAGTAAATGATTTTATGAGGAGTTCTTAATAACATGAGAAATGTTTACACTATGATGTTATGTGAAAAAAAAAAAACAAACACTCCAAAATGAGCTCCATGGGCTACGCAGGTCCTGGGTGGGAGCCTGTGGTGTGTCCATGATGGAATCCCAGGGGTCCCAGGGTCCGATGGCTGCGTGGGCAGGCCGAGTCAGGGGGAGGGGCGGCCCTGGGAGCGGAGAGCAGCTCAGCCAGTGACAGGCCTGGAGGGAGGGCTGGGGCCTCCTCTTGGCCCAGCTGCATGGCCGTCACTCTGTGACTTCCCACAGTGGCCTGGGAAGGCAGGTGGCCCCCTGCTCCATGCTCTGGGAGCAGACACGGTGCGGCTGTCCTGCCTCACACCCTGCTTTGCCCAGGCTGCCTCCTGCTTCTCCTGCAGAGGCTCCAGAGAAGGGACGGGGCCCAGAGGGGTCAGCACAGCCCCGGGAAGCAGTGTCACCATATGCAAGTGCCTCCTGTACTGAATTAGCCATGTCTTTCATTTTTGTTGTTTGGGGCTTTGCTGACCCTGGAAGGGCTGCCCCTCCCAGGACAGGTCAATTCCCAGAAATGAGAAAAAATTCACCAGGGGGAGCACTTTTCAAATGCAAAGCAAACAGCCCAGAGCCCACCCCTGTCTCCCCAACTCCTATGCAGCTCTCACCTGGGGCCACTGTCCCCCTGCCCTAGTCAGCTGGCCAGACACCAGACAACCAGGGGCAGACCCTGTGCCCCAGAGCCCAGATATGATCCAAACCAGCCAGTGCTGCCCTGCTGACCCTGCCTCACCCATTCCTTCCCCCAGAAACCTCAGCAAAGGCTCCTGCCCATGATTTCCCTCTCTCTGCCACCTGACCACCTGAGCTTTCCCTGCTGAGCCCCTGAACTCCGAAAAGGGTGTTGCGCCCCTTCCTCTTGGGAGCAATGAGTAATAGACTATCTTTTCAATGGAGTGATTCCCCTCACCCCACCTCATGTTTTCTATTAACACTTTGTGTTTTAGGACACGTGTCCACAGGATGCAGCTGCTACCCTGGTGAGGATGCGCCAGGAAGAGTCCGGCCCTGAGGGATGAGGGCAGAGGAGGGGAGGTAAGCAGGAAGGAGGACCTGAGATGCTTTGGGGGGGGGGCAGCTGTTTTTGAGGACGCAATCCAGGGGCCCCAGAACTACAGGAGGGAGCAGGCAGGCAGGGAGGGGCTCATGGGAGTAGGCTGCTCATGCAGAAGGCTCTGGGGAGGGAGGGATGCACTGGGAAGCTGTCTGTGGGGGGACCTTCTTTGCCTCTGTGTAGGCAACCTCCTGGTCCAGAGGTCAGTGGAGAGCATGCTATGCATGGGTGATAGGGGAAGGTTTGGATTTATTTCTGTTTGTTTACTGGTTCCAGTGTCTGGAAGAAAGAGATATAAACCAGCAGCGGGCAGGTGTGCTTGGTCAGGACCCTCTTCCGGCCGGGACCTTGATGAGGAGCAGGACCCTCCACGCCCAGAGGCATGAATCTGCCCAGGGTCAGCCTCACAGCCCACCTGTGGCCACAGAGACATTCACTCCCCAAGTTCACTGGGAAACCACACTTCTCACCCGCCCAGATTCTCAGCCTCTGCAGAAAAGCCTGTGAGGCAGCCATGTGGAATTAGCGCACAGCTGCCAAGCAACAGACCCCGGACCCAGAGGATGAGGAGGGGCAGGGTGACTTCCCACTGGGAGCCCAGGGACAAGGGTCAGGTGGGCGTCCCTGCGGGAGGTTCGGGCCTCAGTGCCAGCTTTGCACGGGACCCTGCTGCTGCCCACCTCGGGCAGGTCGTTCACCCCCTCTGGGCTGCTGTCCGCCCGTCCAAGGGGCGGGGCTCCTGGGTCTGCGTCACCTTCCCAGACCCTGACTTGTGCGAAGTCCTCTCTCCCTCCCTTCCCCCTCACCCCATTCTAGCAGGAGTGGACTCTGAGGGTGGCCCTGGGAGAGAGAGGGTTGGTGGGTATAAACCCCAAGGCCCCAGCCCAAGGCTGTGTGGGCAGGCACAGGAGGCTCCCTCCATGACAGGTGGAGTATGGGTCCCCCATCCACACTGGCTGGGCCCCCACATCCCATGCTGCCCAGCCTGTTCAGAGCAGGGGAGGGAAGGGTTGTCAGGCGTCTGTGTATGTGTGTGTGTGTGTGTGTGTGTGTGTTCAGTCAGTCAGTTGTGTCTGGCTCTTTGTGGCCCCATGGCTTATAGCCTACCAGGCTGCTCTGTCCATGGAATTTTCCAGGCAAGAATACTGGAGTGGATTTCTGACTCCCACTCCAGGGATCTTCTGGACCCAAGGATCAAATCTGCCTCTCTTGTGTCTCCAGCATTAGCAGGCAAATTCTTTACCATTAGCTTCTTCCGGAAAGGGGTGAGTCAGGTAGAATTAACTTAAATGTTTACAATCTGGTGAAAAAAGACACAGGTGTCTCTCTGTACACATCAAACAAGAACGTTCCATCCCCTTCCACCCAGGCTCTGGTAAACTCTATTCTCCCAGCTGTCTTTATGAAGCTAACAACTCTAGGAACTTCATGTAAGTGGAATTATACAGTAATTGCCCTTTCATGACTGACTTATTTCACTCAGCATAATGTCTTCAAGGCTTCCTAGGTGGTGCTACTGGTAAAGAACCTGCCTGACAATGCAGGAGACTTAAGAAATGCAGGTTTGATCCCTGGTTTGGGAAGATCCCCTGGAGGAGGGGATGGCAACCTACTTCAGTATTCTGGCCTGGAGAAT
This sequence comes from Muntiacus reevesi, assembly GCF_963930625.1. Taxonomy (NCBI): domain Eukaryota; kingdom Metazoa; phylum Chordata; class Mammalia; order Artiodactyla; family Cervidae; genus Muntiacus; species Muntiacus reevesi. The sequence continues at coordinate 91,519,555 of NC_089250.1, read as the reverse complement.
TCCATGGACAGTGGCGTGTGCAGGCTACAGTCCATAGGGTCACACAAAGTTGGACATGACTGAAAAGACTTGGCATGCACATCTATGTTAGAGCATGGGTCGGAGTTTCCTTTCTTCTTAAGGCTGAACCATATTCCATTAAATGTGTGTATCACATTTGGTTTATCCAACCCACTGTTTGGGTTGCTTCCACCTTTTGGCTGTCATGAATAACTCTGCTGTCAGCATGAGTGTAAAAACATCTCTTAGAGTCCCTGCTTTCAGTTCTTTGGGATAAATATCTAAGAGTGAAATTGCTGAATCACATGGCTAATATTATGTTCAACTTTTTGAGGAACTGCCAAACCATTTCCCACAGCAATTGTATCATTTTATGTTCCTATCAGCAATGTACACAGATTTCAATTTCTCTCCTTTCTCACCAACACTTGTTATTTTCTTCTTTCTGAAATAAAAGCCGTCCTAATGAATGTGAAGCAGTATTTAATTGTCATGTTGATTTGCAATTCAATAATGGCTAGTGAAGTTCAGCATCCTTCCACATGCTTCTTGGACATTTGAATATATTATTTGGAGGACTGTCTATTCAAGTCCTTTGCCATTTTTCAACTGGGTTGTTTATTGGTGAGTTTTAAGAGTTATTCATGTATTCTGGCTATTAATCCCTAATCAGATATATGATCTGCAGATATTCTGACCTGTTCTCTAAGTTTTTGTTTTACTCTCTCGATGGTATCCATCCTTTGATGCACCAAAGTTTGAAAATTTGATGAACTCTTATTTTTCATTTTGATGCTTTTTCCATCATTTCCAAAAAACTATTGTCAAATCCAATGTCATAAAATTTCTCCTGTATGTTTTCTTCCTAAGAGTTTTATAGTTTTATTTTTCACACTTAGGCCTTTGATCAAATTTGAGTTAATTTTTTATATCATGTAAGATTGGATTCAATTGTATTTTTTTACATGTGGATATCCAGTTTTCTCAATACTATTTGTGGAAAAGACTGTCTTTTCCCCCCATTGAATGCTCTTGAAACCTATGTTGAAAATCAGTTGACCATACATACAAGGGCTTGATTTTGAGCCTTTATTTTACTTCATTGGCCTGTATGTTGGCTTATGCAGTCCTATACTGTTTTACTTTTGTTGTGGTGGTGGTTTAGTCGCTAAGTTGTGTCCGACTCTTGCGACCTCTTGCACTATAGCCTACAAGGCTCTTCTGTCCTTGGGATTCTTCAGGCAAGAACACTGGAGTGGGTTGCCATTTCCTTCTCCAGAGGATCTTTCTGACCCAGAAATTGAAGGGGGTCTCTGGCTTTGCAGGCAGATTCTTTACCGGCTGACCTACGAGGGAAGCCCTCTTTTGTTGTATTTTGAAACTGGGAAATGTATGACACCAAATTTGTTCTTCTTTTTCTAGATTGTTTGGCTATGTGGGGCCCGTTGAGGTTTCATATATATTTTAGGGTGGATTTTTCTATTTCTGCAAAATATTTTGAGATTTTGGTAAGGATTCCATTAAATTTGTTGATTCCTTTGGATAATATTGTCATCTTCACAATCTGTCATCTGCACAATCTGCAAAGTATGTCCTTTCACGTGTCTGTGTTTCTTCATTTACTTTCCGCAGTGTTTCATAGTTTCTAGTATACTAGTCTGTTGCCTCCTGGGTTAATTTTATTCCTAGATAATTTATTCTTTTTGATGTATTATAAATGCAGTTTTTCTCTTAATTTCCTCCTTTGGTCATTCACTATTAGAATATAGAGATGCAACTGATTTTTGTGTGTTGATTTTTTATCCTGTAACTTTGCTGAATGTGTGTGTGTGTAATTTTTAGAGTTTTCTACATATGAGAACGTGTGATCTTGTGAGTAGAGATAATTTTTCTTCCTGTCCAATTTTTATACCTTCTATTTCTTTCTTTTGCTTAATTGTTCTGACTAGAACTTTTCTGACTAGAACTTCCATTGCTGTGCTGAATGGGAAATGCCCAAACCGAAAATCCTTGTTTTGTTCCCTCTCTTAGGGAAAAAAACTTTAAGTTTTTCACCATTGAGTATCATGTTAGTTGTGGATTTTCATATATGACCTTTATCATGTTGGGAAAGTTTCCTCCTATTTTTTTTTTTAAGTGCTTTTATCATGAAAAAGTATTGAAATTTGCTAAATGCTTTTTATGCATTAATTCAGATGGTCATGTGTTTTTTCCCCTTCTTTCTACTAATGTGATGTATTAATTGAATGATTTTCATATGTGGAGCCATTCTGCATTCCAAGAATAAGTCCCATGTGGACATAGGGTATAATCCTTTTAATATGCTGCCAAATTTGCTTTGTTGAGGGTTTTTTCCATTGATATTCATAATGGATATTGGTCTTTTTTTCTTGTAGGTTTTTTTTTTGTCTTTGGTATCAAGTTAATCCTGGCTTTATGAAATAAGTTAAGAAGTATTTTCTTTTTAATTATTTGAAAGAGTTTGAAAAGGATTGGTGTTAATTCTTTTTAAATATTTAGTAGAATTCACAGTGAAGCCGTCTGGTCCTGAGCTCTTCTTTGTTGGGAGGTCTTTGATTGGGAGGTCTATAACTCCTTAGTAGCTATAGTTCTATTTAAACTTACTATTTCCACGTGAGTCAGTTGTAGTAGACTTTGTGGTTTTAGGAATTTTTCAATTTCATCTAGGTTATCCAATTTGTTGGTGTACAATTGTTTGTACTAGTCTCTTATAATACTCTTTATTTCTGCAAAATTGGAGGTAATTAAATGTCTACGTTCATGTCTGATCTTAGTCATTTCAATCTTCTCTCTTTTTTCTTAGTGTAGCTAAAGTTTTCTCAATTTTGTTGATTTTTTTGAAGAACCAACTTTTGGTTTTGCTAATTTTTATCTATTGTTTTTCTATTCTTTAATTTATCTTCTGTAATATTTTTATTTATTTAATATCTTCCTTCTGCTAGCTTTAGGTTTAGTTTTTTCTTTTATAGTTTCTTAATGTGTAAATTTAGATTATGGATTTGAGATTTTTCTTCTTTAATGTAAACATTTAGAACTATATGTTTTCTGTTAGCACTGTTTTTTGCTGCATCTTATGTTTTTATTTTTTTCCATCATCATTTGTCTCAAAGTAGCTCTAATTTCCTTCATGTTTTCTTCCTTGACCCATTGATTGCTTCAGTGGTGCTTAATTTCCACTTATCTGTGACATTTCTGGTTTTCCTTCTGTTATAAACTTCCAGTTTCATTCTATTGTGACTAGAAAAGAAAATTTCTGTGATTTCAATATTTTAAAATCTATTGAAAATTATTCTGTGGCCTGGAGAGGGGACAGGGTCAGGGGAGTAAAACACCGTAAAGCTCTCCTAACATTTTGAAGATTACTTTTTCTTGGTTGGGAATTTACTTGGTTACTGTAAACCTTTGACTCTTTTCTTAAACTCCCACAAAATTGGCTCATACAGTTTCTGATTTTTTGTGTGTGATATTTCTGTGGGGTGAGACAGTTTGGAGTTTTCAAATCTGCCATTCTGCTGACATCCGTCCTCCAGCAACATTTCTAGCTGTGCTTTTGTTTGATTTTATTTTGTCTGCACTGGGTCTTCATTGCAGCACAGGAGCTTCTCTTATTGTGACCCAAGGGCTTCTTATTGTGGAGTGTGGGCTCCAGAGTCCCGAGTGTGGGCTCAGAGTCCAGCGTTTGGGCTCAGTAGTTGCAGGGCTCAGGCTCCCTAGCTGTGATGCATGGGCTTGCTAGTTGTGGTGGGCAAGTTAAGTTGCCCCACAGCATGTGGCATCTCAGTTCCCTGATCAGATATCAAATCCTGGAGAAAAACTGCTGTGAACACATGCCTCTCCTTTTTCTAGAGAAACTAACTCAAAGTCATTTAAAATTCTCTGCAGCTAGTTTACCAATCTGGTAGAAACTTATAAATTATCTTATTATTTACCAATTTGTATGTGTGTATGTGCATACATGTTATGGAGAGGGCAGTACCCACCTCACTGGCCTCCCGTCTGTTTCCCCACCCCTTACCTCCTACCCTAAGAAACTAAGAGAACCTGGGCTCACTATCCCTTCCAAAGACCTCAAAAGTTGGTGAACTCCTTCTAAAATCCTTCACAACCTCATGTGGAGAATGTCTTCCTATTCTCCCCACCCTCTCGCCCCCATCCCACTCAGAAAAGAGGATCACACCTTTCTCTCTGATCAGCGTGATTTTGGTGCACAGCCTCAACCAAAGGCAGAGTGGTCCTTGGCTCCCTTCCTTCAGGATCTGAGGCTCCCCTTAAAAAGAAAGACACCAGCGAAGCCACAGAGGTAGCCCATGTAATGTGAACTACTGACCAATTTGGGCACTGGGCTGATTATGTCCTCAGAATCTGTGCACAGATGAGTGTGCTTGAAATTGTGAACTTCCCTATGTGTGATGGGAACACTCAAGAATTCAAGCTGGGGGTTTCTGCTGCTTAAGACCTATCAAGACAATAACTTTGAACACAAACTGGCAAATAGAAAGATCAGTTGTGAGCTTCCTGTTTGCTCTTTGTCATTGGCATTATTGGTGGTTCCTTCTTTCCTCAGAAGCACCTCCCTTTTAATTTCATCCTCAAGTAATTATGCAATTTGTAGAAACTGATAAAAAATAATGTGATCCAGAGAATTGGGCCATCTGCATGGGCATGAGACCAAAGGGCCCTAAGTTTGATTTAATGCTCTGCTGTTGATGTCTTGAAATTCTTAATAATTTTTGGAAAAGGGGCCCATAATTTCATTTACCATCTTTGCAAAGTATACATCTGTTTCCTTTACAATATGTGTCTTCCAATCTTGATTCAAACTTGTGGTGTGACTTGGGCCAGATTTTACCCTCTTTGAGCCTCTGCTTTCTCATCTGTACACAAGGGCAGTGGCTGCATGTTTATTTCTCACTAAATTCCCAACCCCTAGCACAGTGCCTGATACATATAGGCACTCAATAAATATTTGGGGAATGAATGAATTAAAGTCAAAGAAAACATGTAGTTGAAGATTTGAGAAGGAATGCTGAATTACAGAAATCCACCTCGTAAGAATTATAAAGATGAACATTTTGCATGGGAATTATGAAATCAGGATGACAAAAACAGCATTTATCATCTCTTTCTCTGAGAATTATGCTAGTAATTTACAAAGTAGTGGATAAGGACAAAAGAAAATAGCCTTCAGTGGATAAATCTGGGAACAGCGCCAGACGTTTCACTGGATCTTATGAATTCTGCATCTTTATATAAGCCTTCATGGAAAATGGCCTTGCAAGCTGTAAAGTCAGCTTTGGATATTGCATTTCAGGCCAAGATCTAGTTCAAATGCAATCTGGAAAAAGTGCTATTTGGAAAAGCTGTTTGCCTGCAGCATTTTATTCCTCATTAATATTTGGTCTCACTCAAGACACAGGCAGAACTAAAGGCCAGGCCTGGGAAGTGAGAGGATTTTGCACAAGGACATCTCTAGGCAGCAGTGTGGGGCTGAACTGGATAAAAATGAAACAGCAGCCCCAGCGGAACTGGGAAGCATTTGATCAAAGGCTGGGATGGCAGCTGCTGCCTCTTGACTTCTGGGCTATGTTTCCAACCCTGACCCTTTCCCTGACCCCAGGCACATCATGGAGGCCATGTCCAGGGAGGTCTTTACCTCTGAGCCACAGAGGGCATTGGGCACAGATGAGCTCTTCAGACTCAAGGCCAAGGTTGAAGACAGCTCCCAGACCACAGTGCTCCTGCTTGCCTGCCACATGCCAAGTAACCTGGGAGGTGCTTCATGTGTGTTAGTTTTAATCCTTAAAACTCTTAAAAGTAGCTACTTCACCCATTTTGAAAGTGAGTGAATAGCAGGAGGATTGGTTCAAGATGGCTGAGTAGAAGCACGTGCTCTCATCTCCTTCCGTGAGAGCACTGAAATCACAACTAGCTGTTAAACAACCATCCGCAGGAGGGTACTGGAAGCCACCAAAAATGATACCCCACATCCAAAGACAAGGGAGAAGCCACGATGAAACAGCAGGAGGGGCACAATCATGATAAAATCAAACCCCACACCCACCAAGTGGGTGATCCACAAACTGGAGAACAATAATACTGAAGAAATTCTCCCGCTGTTATGAAGGTTTGGACCCCACATCAGGCTTCCCAGTCTAGGGGTAGGGCAAAAGGACTAGGAATCCCCAGGGAATCTGACTTTGAAGGCCAGCAGGATTTGATTAAAGATTTCCACAGGACTGAGGGAAAAAGAGACTTCACTTTTGTAGTGTTATCTGCTCAGTCGTGATCAACTCTTTGTGACCCCCTGTACTATAGCCTGCCAGGTTCCTCTGTCCGTGGAATTCTCCAGGTAGGAATACTGGAGTTGGTAGCCATTCTCTTCTCCCAGGGGTCTTCCCAACCCAAGAATTGAACCTGGGTCTCTTGCAGGCAGATTCTTTCCTGTCTGAGCTACCAGGGAAGCCCTCCACTCTTGTAGGGCACAAACAAATTCTTGTCTATGCAAGGACCCAAGAGAAAAGAGCAGTGAGCCCACAGGATACTGAACTAGACCTACCCACCAGTGTTGGAGGGTCTCCTCTGGAGGAGTGGGCTGGCAACGGCTCATCATGGGACACGGGCGCTGGTAGCCGCAGGACTGGGAGGCACTCCTTGGCATGAGCCCTCTTGGAGGTCACTATAACTCTACCATAAAGCCTATGAATTCTAGGGCTGGGTCACCTCAAGCCAAATAACTAACAGGGAGGAAGTGTAGCCTCACCCAGCAGCAAACAAGTGATTAAAGTTTCACTGAATATAGCCCTGCCAATCAGAGAAATACCCACCCAGTTTTTTCCTCCCATCAGGAAGCTTACCCAAGCCTCTTGGCCTCATCCACCAGAGGTCAGACAGAAGAAGTAAGAAGAACTATAATCATGTAGCAAATAGAACAAAAACTACATCATAGAAAATTAATCAGAATGAAAAGGCAGGATTATTTACAAAGATAAAACTTCAGAAAAACCACTAAATGAAGTAAAGACAGGCAATATTCCAGAAAAAGAATTCAGAATAATGATAGTGAAGATGATCCAGGATTTTGGAAACAGAATGGAGAAGATGCAAGAAATGTGTACCAAAGTCCCAGAAGAACTAAAGAACAAACAGAGATGAACAATACACTAGAAGGAATAACTGAGGTAGGAAAATGGATAAGTGGGCCTAGATGACAGTGGGAATGGATAAGTGACCTGGAAGACAGAATGGTGGAAATCACTACCCAAACAGAATATAGATAAAAGAAAAAATTAAGACAGCCTAAGAGATCTCTGGGACAATGTTAAACATACCAACATTCCCATTATAAAAGTCCCAGAAGGAGAAGACAGAGAGAAAGGACCAAAGAAAATATTTGAAGAGATAATAGCTGAAAACTTCCCCAACATGGGAAAGGAAATAGTCAACCAAGTCCTGGAAGTGCAGAGTTCCAGGCGGGATAAATCAAAGGAGGAATACACTGAGACACATAGTAATCAAACTGACAAAAATTAGAGCCAAAGATAAAATATTAAAAGCAACAAGGGAAAAATGACAAATAATATACAAGGGAACTCCCATAAGGTTACTAGCTGATATCTCAACAGAAACTCTACAAGCCAGAAGGGAATGGCATAATATATTTAAAGTGATGAAAGGGAAGACCGTACAACCAAGGATACCCTACCCAGCAAGACTCCCATTCAGATTTGATGGAGAAATCAAAAGCTTTCAAGGTAAGCAAACATTAAGAGAATTCAGTACCACTAAACCCGCTTTTCAACAAATGCTAAAGGAACTTCTTTAGGCAAGAAACACAAGAGAAGGAAAAGACCTACACGAAATAAACTCAGAACAATTAAGAAAATGGTAATAGGGTCATACATATTGATAATTACCTTAGATGTAAATGGATTAAATGCACCAACCAAAAGACATAGACAATGAAAACATGTGCATACATGCACCTCCACTTACCACATCACTCTACTTAACCCCCCAAATTGTATATAATTATTTTATAGTGTTAGGTTAATCGTATTTCCATTATGGCTTACAATTGTAATTATCTTTTATTTTTTGTCTGGCTATTGATTGTGAAAACTGATAAACATCTTTTACTATTGTGAATATATAACTGTTATTCATTTTAATACCATTGTATCATGATTGGTCAACAGAAAATAATAGTATTCTGTATCACTAAAACTACCATTTAGTAGAAAAACCTGTAATCACTTTTTAAAATCCAGATGAACATTAGAATTATCTTGAAATTTTTTGAAAAATACAAATGTCCAGATGTTGCTTTTTCTTTCAGAGCTCCAGATATGATTTTAATGAACAGCCATGCTTAAAAACAACTGGACTATACGATGATATTTTACTTTTATCTAGTTTGTTTTTTCCATTTCAAAGTTAGTGCTCCCATTTCATTTACTTTATGATAATCGATTTCACCATGTCTTTTTTTGTTGTTATTTCTCCAGCCTTTGTCGAGTGCAGCAGAAAAGCTTTTGCACACACACACATATATATAATATGAATAATATTAATATAATATATATATTTGAGAAAACATGAATTTTTGCTTAGCTAAAACATTTATGACATTTTGGTTTCACTTGTTTGACTAAGTGTGAAGAGAATGCTAGATTTATAATTCATATTCACTCAGAACTTTGATATAGTTCCATCTATTCTGGCATCTAGTATTACTGCTAAAAGTCTAGGAAACATTATTTTAGTGATGTTTTAAGAAAAATTTCTTAGAAGACTTGAAACTTCTAATACAATTCTGAGAATATGAAGAAATACTATCACATAAAAAAACAGGAAATTAACATGTGATACAGTATTATTAACTAAGTATAGATTTTATTCAAATTTCACAAAATTTTATGCTAGTGTCTATTATTTGTTTTAATATCTTATTCAAGATTCCACATTATATTCAGATGCATTGAGCAGTTCCAGCTGCATGCAACGATTTCTGATGAATTAATTCTCTTTTCATTTTTACTCTGTAACAAATATTTTCTAATTTTCCTTATTATGATTTCTTAGATACACCCATCATTTAAAAGTGAACATTTAATTTCCAAATACATGGGTTTTTAAAGTATCTTTGATATTAATTTCTCATTTAAATGCTTTCTTCTCTGCAATCACCCTCTCTGCTTTTTCAGTCTTCTAACTTTACTGAGGCTTTCAGTGGCTGAGTCAAGATCTCTCTTGATAAAAGTCACATTGCACTTGAAAATATGTGGGTTATTTTCGTATATCTTTTCATAGTGATTTCTAACATAATTCCATAATGATGAGAACAGATTATGTATGATTTCAATACCTTTAGATCATGAAATTTTTGCCTCTTGTTTTATGTCCCTGGATATGTTCCAGTGACTCTTGGTGTATAGTCTATGGGAATTTAAATAGAATTTGTATCCCGCAGTTGGGTGAAAGTTGTATAAATTTTAATTATGTTGAATTGGTTCATAGTGCTTTTCAGGTCTACTATATCTTTCTACTTTTCTGTCTATTCATTCTACTAATTTTTGAGAGTTTGATAATGGGAAACTCCAACTAAAATGTTAATTTTTATACTTAAAAATTGTAATATATAGTAGAACTATATGTAATTTTGTTCTGTACTTTCCAAGTTTCCTATAAAGGTGTTATCATGCTTTCATAATTAAAAAAATAAAATATAAGAAAAAAAGTGAATGAATTTTTTGAGTGAGTTCATATATTCCTTGATGCTATAGTCAGGATTTCGACCTGAATCCCTTGAGCTCTGAAGCTCATGCTTATGCTCTTTCCTTTGTTTATCTGCTTCTTGCCTCTTGATTTTGGGCTGGACCACAACTTGAGTAGTGGTTCTTCTATAAGTGCTGGCCATGAGCAAGCCTACCCGAAGTGACCCCTGTTCCTCAGGCTCAGTCCCAAAACGGGCCATGCAGGACAGACTGGGGCCTGAGTCACCAGCCGTGGGGTTGTCACACGCATCCCTACAGCACTAGCTGACTAGCACTTGCCTAACTTCCTCCCTGGAAATGACAGCCAAGAATATATATTTATTAATTCAATCAACAGTTACCAGTTCCTCACTGTGCAGGGCCTTGGGTCCGGTTCTGGAGATTCAGCAGTTAATGAGGCAGGCCCCAGTTTTTGTCAGTGTTGTTGGCTGTCTCATACTTCCCTCTCCAGCTTTTAAGTGTAAACATGAAGGACACACACACGTTTCCCTCTTCTGTCCCTTAGTCTGGTCTCTGGTTCTGTCCTGCTCTGAACTGCGTAGCTGAACAAATGTCGACTTTCGACTTCACTTTGCACCTGGCCTTCTCTGACGCTCTCAGGCTGCACATTTCCTAGACAAAACGTCTCCCCACCTCTGAGCCTCTTCCTTCTGGGCCCCACTCCACACTGTCTGGCACCTCAGGCCTGCCTCTGAGGGGGTCACTGGGATGGCTATTTCCAGACCAGGTTGGGTGGTCGCCCATCACCCCCTCAAGAGCACAGCTGTGTGGGGACCGTCCACCATCCCCTGCACGACCAGGCCCACAGCCTCTCAGAGCTTCCTGAGGTCTGGCTTCTATCCACCACTCAGGCCCCATTCCTCTGACCGAGCCACCAACACCCTTCCCTGGAGCGAGACGTGAACACGGACATGAACGGGCAGAAGCCGTTGCCTTGAAAACACACGGATGCTGGTGCCCCGGCCTGGTCTGTGGCTCCTGCAAGCTACCCTTCTCCACCCTTCTTTCTCCAGGGTGTCCTCCCTGCTTTCCAAACTGTCCTGTGCCACAGAGACAGAAAACAGAGCAACCGGAGAAAGCAGGAGGGAATGGGCTCTGTGCTCCACCCCTGGGGTCAGAGTTCACAGCAGTGCCTGGCGCTGCTTTGCTACTTTCCTTTTTCAGTCTGGAGGTCCTGCAGCCTCTAACCTCCTTATCCTTTTCTGGACCGCACCCCCTCCCCCCGCCCCACCCATTTTTCTTCTTTCCCGAACGGTCCATTTAAATCTTGGCTTTGCCATGGGTGACGTTTGGATCTGAACAGCTCTAAGATAAAATGAAATGGTTCAAGTTAACATTCTTTTGTTTCAAGATTTCAAGCTTATTTTTTTCCTGTTGAGACCTCAGGCCAAAGTCCACATTTCCGACAGATAGCACATCTGAACACTCAGGCTGTGAGCTAACGCACCTTGTTTGTCTTGGCTCAGCTGCCTCAGGGTGGGCCATTGACGGCAGCAACAGGGTCGGCCTGGTTCAGAGCCCCCCATCCCAGGACCACAGTACCTCATGGCTGGACCCCCTGAGGGCTCTTCCTTAGGCCTCTGTGGCCTTTGACCTTAGCCTGTGGTCTCTGCTCAGCAAAGACAATGGTGGCAGCTGGTTAGGGATATTCTGAGCTGATGGAGAGGCAGACCAGGGGGTGGATGAGTCTTAAGTCTCTCTGAGTAGAGGTCCCCACTGCGCCCAGAGTCTGGTTCCAGGATCTGTCCACACAGCATTTCTCATCTGCCAAGTACAGCTCTCAGGTATGGCCAGACACACAAAGGCATCTCTGACCCATGAACCTGAATGATGAGAGCTGCTCTGTCCCCATGTTTTGGAGTCTCCCTTCCCATCCCCACTGAGTCTTCCTTGACATCCCCACCCCTATCTAGAGCTTTCTCTGATGGTGCTTTGAAGTCCCCAAATGCCCCCACCAGGTCCCTCCCTGACATTTTGCGTCAAATCTTCCCCATCTAAACATCCCCTTCTCAGCAGTGGCCCAATCTCCTCTCCAGCCCATCTTCTCAGGGCACCAGTCTCCACAAACTTGGCCTCAAAGGGGCTGGGGGCTCAAGGAACCAGGACCCCTGGCACCTGAGACTCTGGGGGTACAGGGGTCCAACTATGAGCAGCTCCTGGTACTACAGGCAAGAGGGATAGTAGTGTCTGGGCTGGGGATATAACACCATTGGACTGTGTTTTAGATTTTGTGGGCAGTTGTGAACCTTAACTGCTCCTAATGATGCCTCTTCTGTGAGGATGTGCTGCGGAAACCACCTGCCCCACCCCAAGCCTGGGTTGCCTTGGAGGCAACGCTGGAGCCTTGGATCTGGGTCAGGCAGAGTTCAAGCCCCCCCGTGACTGGCTGCACAGTGTTGTGGGGGTTACATGGCTGATCCTCAGTCTCCACTTCTATGACGTGAACGTGGCCAAACTGTCGAATCGCTGTGAGGATGGAAGAAGCGACGGTGAAATCCACTGCTAGAGCCTCTCATTCAGCTTGCTGTAAGTCTTAACCATCCCCTCAACAATGCGTTTCTAAGCAAGAGATCACTTGCCTGTTTGCAAAGCGATTCAGAGCTTTCTGGAAGAACATGGCACTAAGAGAGGACTTGGGATCTAAGTGTGGGGCTCCAACTTCTGTCCCAGAGCGCAGGGTGAGCGGATCACCCTCCCTGCTCTGGGCTGTGCTTTGCTGGTGGCGACAGTGGCTGAGCTGGAGCCCTAGGTTCCCAGCACTGACCACATGGAGATGCTCGGGGAGACGGCTGGGACGGGCAGCTCCGTGCCTTCTTCCCAACTCTGTGGATGCCTGTCTTTATCATTTACACTTAAAAGAAAGCTCTGTGTTTACAAGAAAAGTGAAAATCCTCAGGATGGGGAGAGAATGAGGACAGCTCTGTGCTCCACCTGAGTCATCCTCACATAAAGGCCGACTCAGCTGTGAACTCTTCCACCTGAAAAGCATGGATTGAAAAAGGGTGTGCTGACTTGCTGAAAAGCTCCCTAGAGTGGATTCTTTCTAATAAAATGAGCTCATGTTGAGTGGCCGGTCTGGATGCCTCCACCAGCCCAGAAAAGCCAGCTGAGACTGAGTGAAGGCTGCCGGGCTTCAGAAAGCACGTCATGGATACAGATGCTGACCTCGGCTGTTGTTGGTGTGGGGCCCTGTGCGGCCAGCAGAGCCCGGCTGCCTGGCTGCTCCCCACGGCAGGGGGGAGGGGGCCGCCAGCCCTGGGTCAGCACAGGCTCCTTCCTGGGGCGGCCAGATGGCCTGGGGCAGCTGCTCATGCCTTTCTGAGGACTCTCCAGGTTCCTTTTATTGCCTCCCCTGCCCTCTCCCCTCCTGAGATGCAATGCCGGCGGGGTCAGCACCAGGTGGAGGGGACACATGGGGTCGGCGAGGAGTGGCTGCAGTGGCAGCCTCTTTGAAGCAGCCAGCTTCGTGACTTGTGACCAGTGGCCCTGATCACTGCCTTGCTGCTCAGCCCAGCGAGGGACCCTGAGGCCTGCCCGGGGCAGCAGCCTCAGGCCATGTGCAGCTATTGAGCACTTTATCTTTTTATTTTGTTTTTCTTTTTAATTGAAGTATAGTTGATTTTTCAATGTACAACAAAGTGATTAGTGGTACATATCTATAAATATCTATTCTTTTTCCAATTCCTTATTGCAAGATATTGAGCATAATTCTCTGTGTGTGTGTGTGTGTGTGTGTGTATTCAGTTGCTCAATTGTGTCTGACTATTTGTGACCGTATGGGCTATAGGCCGCCAGGTTCTTCTGTCCATGGGATTATATGGGCAAGGATACTAGAATGAGTTGCTATTTCATCCTCCAGGTGATCTTTCCGACTCAGGGATGGAACCCGTGTCTCTAGCAGCTCCTGCACTGCAGGCAGTTTCTTTACTACTGAGCCAGTAAAGGGGAAATCTACAGTTCCCTGTGCTATATAGTAATTTCTTACTGGTTATCTATTTTATGTATAGTAGATTGTACATGTTAATCCCAAATTCCTGATTTATCCCTTCCCCTACAACTTTTACCCTTTGCTACCCTTTGTTCCCTAAGTTTGTGAGTCTGTTTATAAAGCTCATTTGTGTCATAATTTAGATTCCATGTATAAGCAATAACATATAATGTTTGTCTTTCTCTGTCTGATTTACTTTACGTAGTATGACAATCTCTAGATCCATCCATGTTGCTACAAATGGTATTATTTCATTCTTTTTTATGGCTGAGTAGTATGCCACTGTATGTATAAAATACCTTCTTTATTCATTCATCTATCAGTGGACATTTAGGTTGCTTCCATGTCTTGGCTGTTGTAAAGTATATTGAGCTCCTTTAAAAATTGTTTTAAAATTTATTTATTTATGGCTGCACTAGGTCTTCATTGAAAGGCAAACCATTAAATAACACAATAATCCAAGTCTATGCCCTGCCACTGATGCCTAAGAAGCTGAAGTTGAATGATTCTATGAAGACCTACAAGACCTTCTAGAACTAACATCAGAAAAAAAGAAAAAGAAAAAAAAATGTCTTTTTCATTACAGGGGACTGGAATGCAAAAGTAGGAAGTCAAGAAACACCTGGAGTAAGAGGCAAATTTGGCCTTGGAGTACAGAATGAAGCAGGGCAAAGGCAAACAGAGTTCTGCCAAGAGAACGCGCTGGTCATAGCAAACACCCTCTTCCAACAACACAAGAGAAGACTCTACACATGGATATCACCAGATGGTTGACACTGAAATTGGGTTGATTATCTTCTTTGCAGCCAAAGATGGAGAAGCTCTATACAGTAAACAAAAACAAGATGGGGAGCTGACTGTGGCTCAGATCATGAACTCCTTATTGCCAAATACAGACTGAAATTGAAGAAAGTGGAGAAACCACTAGATCATTCAGGTATGACCTAAATCAAATCCCTTATGACTATAAAATGGAGGTGAGAAATAGATTTAAGGGACTAGATATGAAAGACAGAGTGCCTGATTAACTATGGATGGAGGTTCATGACATTGTACAGGAGATAGGAATCAAGACCATCCCCAAGAAAAAGAAATGCAAAAAAGCAAAATGGCTGCCTGAGGATGCCTTACAAATAGCTGTGAAAAGAAGAGAAGCAAAAAGCAAAGGGGAAAAGGAAAGATATTCCCATTTGAATGCGGAGTTCCAAAGAATAGCAAGGAGAGAGAAGAAAGCCTTCCTCAGTGATCAGTGCAAAGAAATAGAGGAAAACAATAGAATGGGAAAGACTAGAGATTTCTTCAAGAAAATTAGAGATACAAAGGGAACATTTCATGCAAAGATGGGCACAGTAAAGGACAGAAACAGTATGGACATAACAGAAGCAGAAGATATTAAGAAGAGGTGGCAAGAATACACAGATGAACTGTACAAAAAAGATCTTAATGACCCATATAACCACGATGGTGTGATCACTCACCTAGAGCCAGACATCCTGGAATGTGAAGTCAAGTGGGCGTTAGGAAGCATCACTACAGACAAAGCTAGTGGAAGTGATGGAATTCCAGTTGAGTTATTTCAAATCCTGAAAGATGATGCTGTGAAAGTGCTGCACTCAATATGCCAGCAAATTTGGAAAACTCAGCAGTGGCCAAAAGACTGGAAAAGGTCAATTTTCATTCCAATCCCAAAGAAAAGCAATCCCAAAGAATGCTCAAACTACGGCACAATTGCACTCATCTCACACGCTAGTAAAGTAACACTCAAAATTCTCTAAGCCAGGCTTCAGCAATACGTGAACCATGAACTTCCAGATGTTCAAGCTGGTTTTAGAAAAGGCAGAGGAAGCAGAGATCAAATTACCAACATCCGCTGGATCATCGAAAAAACAAGAGAGTTCCAGAAAAACATCTGTTTCTGCTTTATTGACTATACCAAAGCCTTTGACTGTGTGGATCACAATAAACTGTGGAAAATTCTGAAAGGGAGGGACATACCAGACCACCTGAACTGCCTCTTGAGAAACCTGTATGCAGGTCAGGAAACAACAGTTAGAACTGGACATGGAGCAACAGACTGGTTCCAAATAGGAAAAGGAGTACGTCAAGGCTGTATATTGTCACCCTGCTTATTTTACTTATATGCAAAGTACATCATGAGAAATGCTGGGCTGGAAGAAGCACAAGCTGGAATCAAGATTGCTGGGAGAACTATCAATAATCTCAGATATGCAGATGACACCACCCTTATGGCAGAAAGTGAAGATGAACTAAAGAGCCTCTTGATGAAAGTGAAAGAGGAGAGTGAAAAAGTTGGCTTAAAGCTCAACATTCAAAAACTATCATCGCATCCAGTCCCATTACTTCATGGGAAATAGATGGGGGAACAGTGGAAACAGTGTCAGACTTTATTTTTCTGGGACTCCAAAATCACTACAGATGGTGATAGCAGCCATGAAATTAAAAGACGCTTACTCCTTGGAAGGAAAGTTATGACCAATCTAGATAGCATATTAAAAAGCAGAGACATTACTTTGCCAACAAACATCCGTCTAGTCAAGGCTATGGTTTTTCCAGTGGTCACGTATGGATGTGAGAGTTGGACTATAAAGAAAGCTGAGCGCTGAGGAATTTATGCTTTTGAACTGTGGTGTTGGACAAGACTCTTGAGAATCCCTTGGACTGCAAGGAGGTCCAACCAGTCCATCCCAAAGGAGATCAGTCCTGGATGTTCATTGGAAGGACTGATGCTGAAGCTGAAACTCCAATACTTTGGCCACCTGATGTGAAGAGCTGACTTGTTAGAAAAGACCCTGATGCTGGGAAAGATTGAGGGCAGGAGAAGGGGATGACAGAGGATGAGATGGTTGGATGGCATCAGCGACTCGATTGACATGGGTTTGGGTGGACTCTGGGAGTTGGTGATGGACAGGGAGGCCTGGTGTGCTGCGGCTCATGGGGTCACAAAGAGTCAGACATGGCTGAGCAACTGAACTGAACTGAACTGAAAGGCTAACTGAAAGACCAAGAGATCACACTTGTCATAGCAAGTACCCGCTTCCGACAACACAAGAGATGAGTCTACACATGGACATTACTAGATGGTCATACTGAAATCAGATTGACTATGTTCTTTGCAGCTAAAGATGGAGAAACTCTATACAGTCAGCAAAAACAAGACCGGGAGTTGACTGTGGCTCAGATCATGAACTCCTTATTGCCAAATTCAGACTAAAATTGAAGCAAGTGGGGAAAACCACTAGACCATTCAAATATGACCTAAATAAAATCCCTTATGATTATACAGTGGAAATGACAAATAGATTCAAGGGATTATATCTGATAGACAGAGTGCCTGAAGAACTATGGATGGAGGTTCATGACATTGTACAGGAGTTGGTGATCAAAACCATTTTCAAGAAAAAGAAATGCAAAAAGGCAAAATGGTTGTCTGAGCAGGCCTTACAAATAGCTGAGAAAAGAAGAGTAGTGAAAGGCAAAGGAGAAAAGGAAAGATATTCCCATTTGAATGCAGAGTTCCAAAGGATGGCAAGGAGAGAGAAGAAAGCCTTTCTCAGTGATCAATGCAGGGAAACAGACAAAACAATAGAATGGGAATGACAAGAGATCTCTTCAAGAAAATTAGAGATACCAAGGGAACATTTCATGCACAGATGGGCTCAATAAAGGACAGAAATGGTATGGACCTAACAGAAACAGAAGATATTAAGATGAGGTGGCAAGAATACACAGAAGAACTGTACAAAAAAGATCTTCAGGACCCAGAAAATCACAATGGCGTGATCACTAACCTAGAGCCAGACATTCTGCAGTGTGAAGTCAAGTGGACTTTGGGAAGCATCACTACCAACAAAACTAGTGGAAGTGATGGAATTCGAGGTGATCTATTTCAAATCCTCAAAGATGAAGCTGTGAACATGCTGCATTTAATATGTCAGCAAATTTGGAAGACTCAGCAGTGGCCACAGTACTGGAAAAAGGCAGTTTTCATTCCAATCCCAAAGAGAGGCAATGCCAAATAATATTCAAACTACCACATAATTGCTCTCATCTCACATGCTAGCAAAGTAATGTTCAACATTCTCCAAGCTGGACTTCAATAGTACATGAACTGAGAACTTCCAGATGTTCTAGTTGGATTTAGAAAGGGCAGAGGAACCAGAGATCAAATTGCCAACATCCGTTGAATCATAGAAAAAGCAAGAGAATTCCAGAGAAATATCTGCTTCATTGACTACACCAAACCCTCTGTCTGTATGAATCACAACAAACTGTGGAAAATTCTTAAAGAGATAGGAATACAAGACCACCTTACCTGTGTCCTGAGAAATCTGTGTGCAGGTCAAGAAGGAACAGTTAGAAATGGACATGGAACAACAGACTGGTTCCAAATTGGGAAAGGAGTACATGAAGGCTGGATATTGTCACCTTGCTTCTTTAACTTATATGCAGAGTACATCATGAGAAATGTTGGAATGGATAAAGCACAAGCTGGAATCAGTATTGCCAGGGGAAATATCAATAACCTCAGATATGCAGATGACACCACCCTTATGGCAGAGAGTGAAGAGGAACTAAAAAGCCTCTTGATGAAAGTGAAAGAGAAGAGTGAAAAAGTTGGCTTAAAGCTCAACATTCAAAAAACTAAGATCATGGCATCCAGTCCCATTACTTCATGGCAAATAGATAGGGAAACAATGGAAACAGTGACAGACTTTATTTTTTTGGGCTCCAAAATCACTGCAGATTGTGACTGCAGCCATGAAATGAAAAGACACTTGCTCCTTGGAAGAAAAGCTATGACCAACCTAGACAGCATATTAAAAAGCAGAGACAATACTTTACCAATAAGGTCTGGTTGGTCAAAGCTATGGTTTTTCCAGTGGTCATGTATGGATTTGAGAGTTGAACCATAAAGAAAGCTGAGCACCAAAGAGTTGATGCTTTTGAACTGTGGTGTTGGAGAAGGTTCTTGACAGTCCCTTGGACTGCAAGGAGATCCAGCCAGTCAATCCTAAAAGAAACCAGTCCTGAATATTCACTGTAAGGACTGATACTGAATGTGAAATTCCAATACTTTGGCCACCTAATATGAAGAACTGACTCATTGGAAAAAACCCTGATGTTGGGAAAGATTGAAGGCAGGAGGAGAAGGGGATGACAGAGCATGAGATGGTTGGATGGAATCACCGACTAGATGGACATGAGTTTGAGTAAGCTCTGGGAGTTCATGGTGGGAACTCAGGGAAGCCTGGCGGGCCGCAGCCCATGGGGTCGGAAAGAGTCGGACACGACCGAGTGACTGAACTGAAGATTCCTGGGTCTTCATTGGTGTGTGTGGTCTTTCTCTAGTTGCAGCAAGCAGGGACTAGTTTCTAATTGTGGTGTGCAAGCTTCACAGGGGATACTTCTTTAGTTTCAAACCCAAGCTCTAGAGCTTGTGGGCTTCCATCGTTGCAGCTCGAGGGCTCCAGAACAAACTGGCTCTGTAGCTGTCTGCACGAGCTTAGTTTTCCCTAGACATGTGGAATCTTCCTGGACCTGGGATCAAAGCCATGTTCCTGCAATGCAGCGTGGAGTCTTGACCCCTTCCTAAGGATGTTTGCCATGGGAGTGTGCCTTATAGATGCCACACGGAGGAAAGCCCACAGGTGGCCGCCTTGACTGTGGGCATTTCAGGGGAGCATGTAGGCCAGGACAGTGCTGGGGTTGCCCTGCCGCAAGCTGTGGGAGCACAGAGAGCTTCTCCCTCCTCTGCGGACACCACACTGTTTGACCCTGAGGGGACTCTCAGGCCTCGACCACTTGGAGAGCGGGGAGCTGCCCGCCCTCCTGAAGGGAGGCCAGCAGGTAGTGGAGACCCACAGCCTCCTTGCTGGCTGGCTGGCTGGTCTGGTGGAGGAGGGGAGGAAGGAAAGGTAGGGAAAGAGGGGCAAGGGGCGGGGGAGGGAAAGAAGCTCAATACTCCTGCAGGACAACCAGGCTCATCTGGACAGAAGGAGCTGGGGCACGTGGTGACTGGTCCCCACCTGGTTACCCTCAGCAGATGAGGGGTCTCCTTCCTTCCTCCCACCCCCAAATTATTTTATTTTACTCTTGTTTTGTTTTTGACTGCACTGCAACACATTCCACTGGGGATCTTAGCTTCCCAGCCAAGGGTTGAACCTGCAGTGGAAGCTCGGAGTCCTAACCACTGGACCATCAAGGAAGTCCCTCCTTCCTCTCCCTTCCTCCCTTTTGACACCTGGGACTAAGGCCAGGAAGACAGCTGAGCTCCTAGAAACACAAAAGCAGAAGATAAACCCCAAAGCACCCTTTGTCTTCCCTGTATGTGCTTCAAGCTCCCACCAGCTCAGTCCTAATTGAGTTAGTCCTTGAGTGAAAAGGGGGGTTTAGAGATGTTAAGCTGTTACTTAATCAAAGTGGCTGGTGGGCTGTGGCCATGGGGCAGAGGGAAGGGGAAGGCTCTGTGGGACGTGAGCTGAAGGGTGCCTTTCTGCACTTTCATTAGTGCTCCAGACAACATTTCCAAACTGCTGATCCTAACCAACAGGGGATTAGAAATCCAGTTAGTGGGTTTCAACCAGCACATTTTAAATGTGGGGGTGGGGTGGGGTGGAGAGAATAGGACAGGGAAATAACAGAGCGCATTGTATGTAGTAAAGAGAAGTATTGCTTTATGAAACTGACTCAGATGTGTGTGCACAGTGTGTGTGCTTGTGTGTGCAAGCATATTCTGACTGTGGGTTGTAAGCAGAAAAGTTTAAAAGCTACCCTCTGATGTATCAGATACTTACAGAAGTAGAGTTCCTGGGTGTCTGGGTCTGGAGACAAGATCGTTACAGACTGAAGAGACCGTCGGGCAAGCTGTGATCTACGAGGGGCCAGGGTGGGGTCAGGGAGGGGCACCCCAGGATTCGAAGCTGAGAAGGACGGGCTATGTGGAGGGCAGGGTGGGGGGCGGGACAGACAGAGCTTCGGGTTCCAACCCTGCTGGGTACAGCAGGCCTCAGTGGCAGTTGTGGCTCCCATTCAGTTGAGTGAGAGGCTCTGTCTCCCCCTTACACATGTGGGGGGATCAGGAAGGAAGCAGCAATGTCCAGGGGGCTCCAGAGGCGACTTCCGGCCGCACAACAGCAGACCTGCAGTAGGCAGCTTCCCTTGCTCCAAGTAAACTTGGCAGGTGTCTTGATCATCTCGATTTTTAAGGAGCACGTCTTTCCCATTTACGTCTCATCCTTGGTGGGTCACATCAGTCAAAGAGCAAGCATTTGGAATTCATATCAGCCTGTTTATTTTATCTCTAAAATAATTTTTTCACTGAATCTTTTCTTTTAGTGCCCTTTGTATTTTATCCCCATTATACTTAACATAAAGTGGGGTACATCTGAAAAAACAAACAGAACGATAAAATGAATGCTGGTTGAAATGCAAGCCTGTGGAAGGAGCAGCTCAGCCCGTGAAGAATAAAGGATGAACCAGCTCGGAGTCCAGCCCGGCAGCATCGCCAGGATGCCCAGCGCCTCCAAGGATGCAAAGCAAATGTCTGAGACCCACGTGATCCTTTACCCAGAGCAGGACCCTCAGGATCACATGGGGAACTAGAACTTTATCTCCAAGACAAACTTTGAAGCTTTAAACAAAAGCAGAGCTGCGCTGACACTGAGCAGAAGGGGCTGTTTCTGTGTAAATAAACGCGTCCCACAGGCTAACGAGCTAACTGCCATTTCAGAGGGTCTAACCTTCCTCCGAGGCTGACCCAGAGGGAGGGCCATTTACTTCAAGCTAACATAGACACATCAAAGGATAAAAAAATTTTTTTTTTAATTCTTTAACTGGAGGGTAATTGCTTTATAATGTGGTGCTGGTTTCTGCCATACAACATCAGGAATCAGTCATAACTATATACAAATATCCCCTTCTTCTTGAGCCTCCCTCCCACTCCCAAAATGGATAAATTTGAAAAATCATCTTTCTTAAGGAAAAGGGGGAGAAAACCTTATTTTCAGATAAAGGGGTGAGGGCGCATCCTGGTGAACCTCAGTGCTTCTCCAGCTTTAGGAAACAGGGAAGGAACAGTCCATCCTTAAAAAATTACTTGCCTATCACTGGTTTCAATGGCAGGAAATTATTCCTGAGAAAAGCCCTCTGTTATTCTTTCTCAAGTCTCAGGGATGATGAGCAGCAGCCCTACAGCCTGTTCACTGGCTCCCTCCTTCCCTCCCGTGTGGTTGGATGGTCTTGAGTTTCCCTCTTCTGAATCTCCAGTACAGTCCAGCAGGATTGAGGGAGTCAGTGTTTCTTCTTGGTGCCTCCTCAAGTCCTGCCTTTATTCCGCCCATGCAGACACTGGGGCTGTTCATAGCACAGGCGTCTGCCCTGTAGCATCTTTTGGCTTTTCCCTCCTGCGCATTAAAGCCAGAGAGGCCCAGGGATGCTGAGCCTTTGCAGGGCCAGGCTGGTTAGAAAAAGGGAGAGGTGCTGGGGGCGCTGAGGGGCCTATGAGTGGGAAGCTCTCAGCAAGATGCTGGCCTCTTTGTTTCCATGGAGGGTTTCCTGCCAGGAGGCCCAGCAGCATCCAGCCACACCCTGCGCATCTCACAGCTCTCTCTAGCCGTTCAGGGTCAGCTCATCCTGAGAGGACTGGGAGTGGGCTTGGGGGGTGCCCAGGGTCCTGTGGCCACAGCCTGAAGGCAATTACACCTCCCTGCCACTGCTCCTCCAAGGGCCTGCGCTGCAGTGTGTGAGACAGGAGGCCCAGGTCCACACTCTCCAGGGTCCACGTTCCCTGCTCACTTTCCCAGGTCTGCAGAGACCAGGCCTAGCAGATGTGGGGACGGACCTGACCATGCTTGAGCTGGTAGGGCCCCAGCTGACCTAAAAGGTGAATTGGAAATAGGCTGAGTTCAGGGAAGCTGCTCAAGCATGGAAATGTCATTTGCTTGCTTGCTTCACTTATACATTTGCGGGCGTGCTAGGTCGCTTCAGTTCTGTCTGACTCTATGCAACACTATGGACTGTAGCCTGCCAGGCTCCTCTACCCAAGGGATTCTCCAGGCAAGAATACTAATGTAGGCTGCCATGCCCTCTTCCAGAGAATCTTCCCAACTCAGGGATCTAACCCATGTGTCTTACATCTTCTGCACTGACAGACAGGTTTTTTGGGGTTTTTTGTTTGTTTGTTTTTTTCTTATTACTAGGGCCACTGGGAAGCCTCAGCTTTGTCAAAAATAGTTATTTTCTGTTTTTTTTTTTTTTTTTTTGATAGCAGCCATCTTAATGGGTGTGAGGTGATATCTCATTGTGTTTTTGATTTGCATTTCCCTACTGATTAGCAATACTGAGCATCTTTACATATGCTATGCATATGTCGGTCCACTTTATGATTGCCCGTAAGTCCCTTAGGCCCTGTTCACTTGTCCTTAAACTCTTCTATTTCTGTTCCTCAGACTCAACAATTTCACTTATACATTTATACAACATATGGGGCTTCCCTTAGTGGTTCAGCAGTGAAGAATCTGCCTGTGATGTGGGAGCCTCAAGATATGCAGGTTCACTCCTTGGATCGGGAAGATTCCCTGGAGGAGGGCATGGCAGCTCACTCCAGTATTCTTGTCTGGAGAATCCCATAGACAGAGAAGCCTGGCAGGCTACAGTCCACAGGGTTGCAAAGAGTTGGGCACGACTGAAGTTACTTAGCAGCAGCGTACAACACATGCTTATACAATTAGGGGGGGTTAAACTTCTGAAGAAGTCTTACAGTTCAGTTCAGTTCAGTCACTCAGTCGTGTCCGACTCTTTGTGACCCCATGAATCGCAGCACGCCAGGCCTCCCTGTCCATCACCAACTCCCGGAGTCCACCCAAACCATGTCCCTTAAGTCGGTGATGCCATCCAACCATCTCATACTCTGTCATCCCCTTCTCCTCCTGCCCTCAATCTTTCCCAGCATCAGGGTCTTTTCAAATGAGTCAGCTCTCCGCATCAGGTGGCCAAAGTATTGGAGTTTCAGCTTCAGCATCAGTCCTTCCAATGAACACCCAGGACTGATCTCCTTTAGGATGGACTGGTTGGACCTCCTTGCAGTCCAAGGGACTCTCAAGAGTCTTGTCCAACACCACAGTTCAAAAGCATCAATTCCTTGGTGCTCAGCTTTCTTCACAGTCCAACTCTTACATCCATACATGACCACTGGAAAAACCATAACCTTGACTAGATGGACCTTTGTTGGCAAAGTAATGTCTCTGCTTTTTAATATGCTATCTAGATTGGTCATAACTTTCCTTCCAAGGAGTAAGCGTCTTTTAATTTCATGGCTGCGATCACCATCTGCAGTGATTTTGGAGACCAGAAAAATAAAGTCTGACACTGTTTCCACTGTTTCCACATCTACTTCCCATGAAGTGATGGGACCAGATGCCATGATCTTAGTTTTCTGAATGTTGAGCTTTAAGCCAACTTTTTCACTCTCCTCTTTCTCTTTCATCAAGAGGCTTTTTAATTCATCTTCACTTTCTGCCATAAGGGTGGTGCCATCTGCATATCTGAGGTTATTGGTATTTCTCCCAGCAATCTTGATTCCAGCTTGTACTTCTTCCAGCCCAGCATTTCTCATGATGTACTCTGCATATAAGTTAAATAAGCAGGGTGACAATATACAGCCTTGACATACTCCTTTTCTTATTTGGAACCAGTCTGTTGTTCCATGTCCAGTTCTAACTGTTGCTTCCTGACCTGCATATAGGTTTCTCAAGAGGTCTTGAGTCCTACATTTTTTACCAGGAGTCCACAGGGCTAGGAACTGGGGGAGTGCAATGTCACTCAGTTGTGTCCAGCACTTTGTTGCCCCATGGACTGTAGCCTTCCAGGTTCCTCTGTCCATGGGATTTCCTAGGAAACAATACTGGAGTGGGTCACCATTTTCTTCTCCAGGGGATCTTCCCAACCCAGGGATTGAACTCAAGTCTCCTGTGGCTCCTGCATTGATCGATGGACTCTATCACTGAGCCACCTGAGATGCCAGGAACTGGGAAACACCATACACTTTGTTGTTTCCTTCTGTGTCTGGCTGTTTGCCCTGAACTTGGCCCACTTATGGGTCCAGGTGAAGCTCAGGCTCCACATGGCAGGAACCACCCCACGCTGGGCCATCCAGGCATGGCCAAGAGCAACCCGCCCTTTAGAGGAACTGTGAATCCTCTGTAGTTGCCAGGCTCCAGGAGGACTCAGCCACCTGGATATGGCATTGGGGAGCCTGCACGGCCACGAGCGGATGGTGCATCCATGGCTGTGGCTGGCTCAGCCCCACCAGGCTATCAGCTCCCCTCCTCCATGGAAGGCTGGGCAAGGGGGACTCCAGGTGCTGACAGCTGTGTCCACCTGGGCTGACGACAGTCTGTAGTTTCCCAAAAGGCTGCAGGAGACTCTTCCCTCTGCCTTAGGCCCACCACCACCTGATTCTCCTCACCTCACAGATGAGAACACAGGCTCCCTGAGGGTCAAGGAATTGATCAAGGTCCCATAGCTTGAATGAGGCAGAGTCTTCATGCTGAGATCAGAGGTGAGCTGTCATGCGGAGCACCTTGTATCTTGTGGGTAACTTCATGCTGGCGGGACAGCCCAGCCACCTAAGAGTTCTGCCTCAGTGATACTGAAGCACTGGTGTGTGTGGTCTTTCTCTCACATCCAGAGTGGCCTGCCCTTCCCCAGGGGGCTCTTCACTCATCCCTGGACTGACTCACCATATGTGCAATGAATTCTCCCACCCAGTGTCTCCCTCCCCGAGAGAGGAGCTTTGTAGGGTAGAATCTGTGGTCAGGTAAGATCAGGGACCTCTGTTGATTGCTGAAAACAGCACACGATGGGATCTGGCTGCATACCCACCCTTGGCGGGACCCAGGCTGCAGAGGGTCTGTATTGCTTGTTTGCAAGGACAGGGGTCCTTTCTCTGGGAGAACAAGCACAGGTGACCACATGGTTCTTGTTCCCATCATTGGGAATCGCCTCCTGGAGAACCGGGAAGAAAGTAATGATGAACCTCTCTCCAGTTTTCCTTTCTTTGGCTGCTTAGGCAGAGATGCCTTAAATTTTCTTTTTGTTCTGTTTGAGGAAATCTTATCAGGAGAGAAGCTTTCATCAAGACGAAAGGATCAAGTCCTGTTTTCTGGTGATCCGAGCCTCCCCTTGGCTCCCGCTGGCCTCCTTCTAGAGTGCAGGCCTCTGCAGCGGCTACAACACACCCTTTGTTCCACGTGCCCAGGGGAGCCAGGGGTAGGGGGTGGGGGTGGCGGGCAGCTGGCTACAAAGACGTTCCTGTGCTTACCAAGCCTAACCTTGACACCTGGCATCTCTCCCAGGACCCCACTTTCCCTGACTCAAGCAGGATTTTGAGTTAATGAAATTGTAGTCCTTTGAATAGACGATGGTTCTCAAGCTCAAATTACATTCACCACTCACTGTGTCTAGATGGCTCCAGCGTTTTTTTAATAAATAATCCCCTCCCAAATCCCCAGGAGATAATTCACATTGTTGTTTTCATAGACTGTGGCCCCAGTGGTAACACATCTGTATTGGCCGAGCCGACCCAGGCTATGCACTGCACTGGGCACTTTGTACTCATTTTCTCTAACAGTCACGGTGCTGCAAAAAGAGCCCAATAAGAGCTCAATTTTTCTCATCAAGGGATCAAGGTTTTGTGCAAAGTTGCTCAGCTAGAATGTGGTGGAAGCCAAGCTTTGAACCCACAATCGTCTGATGGTAAAGCCCGTGAGCCTTCATGGGGCCCCTCTGAGGGCTGGTCGTCTGCAACTCCACAGAGACAATTCCCAGTAGCAGCGTCTCCACATGAAATATGCTTCAAATAAGGGCTCCCCAGGTCGCACAGTGGTTAAAGAATCCACCTGCCAGTGCACCAGACACCAGAGACGCAGATTCCAACCCTGGGTCAGGAAGATCCCCTGGAGGAGGTCATGGTAACCCACTCCAGTATTCTTGCCTGAGAATCCCATGGACAGAGGAGCCTGGTGGGCTATAGTCCAAGGGGTCACAAAGAGTCAGACATGACAACACACACAAATAAGTCAACTTGGTTTGTATTACTTTTCTTCAACTGGTGTAAAGCTGCCTCATGGTGTGGTGGTCACGTGAAAGTTGGCCTCCTGTTGCCTTGACACACAATGCTTTTTTTCCCTAGAACTGTTCTGTTTCTTCAGCTACAACACATCATACCACTGACTCCACCCCGATTCAAATATTGTGATTATCACAGTGCCGAGCACCAGAAAGAGAACTGAAATCTTTCAAATCTACCCCTCCTCAGTACGTTCCCTTTAGAAAGTTGGAAGGGAAGTTCCTGTCCAGAGCCTCATCTCCACGTGGAGTCCATAGTTGCTGTTATTATTATTATTTTGTTTTCATTCAAGAGTTCTAAGAGCCAAGGTTAGTACTGGGGCAAATACACAGCCACAAAAAGAAAATCAATTCCAATTGTGATCTACATACTCTGGATTTATTTACCACTTTTTAAAAAGTGGTGGAGAAGGAAATGGCAACCCACTCCAGTACTCTTGCCTGGACAATCCCATGGATGGAGGAGCATGGTAGGCTACAGTCCATGGGGTCGCAAAGAGTCGGACACGACTGAGCGACTTCCCTCACTTTAAAAAGTGGAAGGAAGAGGACCATGCTGGGTGACACCACGAGAATCACCAGCACATCCAGATGATGCGAAACTCTACAAGACAGTGACCTGGTTTGTTCTCCAACCACAGCAATGTGGGAAGGAAATGAGAGGAAATGGGGGCGGGGGGGATGTACAGATGAAAAAGGACTTCAGGGACATCTCAATCGGTCTCAGTGTGGGGCTCTTCTTGAATCCCAAATCAATCAAATGAAATTTTAAAAATTAATAAGACAATTAGAGAAATGGAAACACTGTCTGGATACATAATGAGATTAAGGATTTAAATTATTTTCTTAAAGATGTAATGATAATGTTATTACAATTGTACATTTTGAATAGTCTTCATCTGCTATATATATATGTTGAAATACACATGCAATGATATGATACCTGGTATTTGCTTCACTTCTTGCTACTGTGGGTGAAATCAGCAGCCATCAAATGCTGATAATTGTTGGAGCCAGGTAATTTGGTAGGTTGTATTATTGGACATTGTTTGTGACTTTGTATATGTTTGTACAATAACAAGTTAAAAAACCAAGGGAAACCAAGAGCAGACTCTCTGTGCTCCCTTCCTGAGAGGTAGCCTGAGAAGAGGATGAGAACGTGGACCCTGGGCTCAGCTGGCTGGGCAGGGCTCACCCTCGGGCCCAGCTGGGAGCTGAACTGGATGGAGCCGCCACGGGGAGAAGAGAACCAGTACACTTTGAGGGCAAAGAAGACAGTAACAAACAGGACTCTGCAGCACAGTGGCTGTCTATGAGGCATTTTCACAGAGAATCATTACTTATTAGCTACAATTCATGTACTTTTAGGACTAGGGCAGATAAAAACATTCACAAACCTTCTAAAGGCATTTGGGCAAAATAGCTAGAGGCTGATGCAGAAAACATAGGGATTTAAAAAATAAAAGGTGTGAAAATGCAAGAGAGAGAATGCATCGGGAGGAGGACCCGGACCCCAAATGGGCCTGGGCCTGGATCCTGACTCTGCATTACCCCCAACATGCCAGCTGCTCTGGGGTTGGGACGCAGGTGGGGCTGTCCGGCTGCCCCCCTGGCTGCCTGGCAGCATGGCCAGCTCTTCACGAAACAGGCTCAAGAAATGAGCTTGCCCAGAACTTTAGCAATGCAGGCCACCTGGCAAATTCCAATGGCCAAGAAAAGCAGAAAAGCCAGCAGCAGCTGGGAGTGCAGTGTTGCCCTGGTCAGAGGGGGTGGGCAGTGTGCACTGGGAGAAAACTGCCCAGGGAGCCCGCTCCTTCGTCCCTCTGGGTGCCTCTGACCCTCACCCTTGAGCCATCTCCATGGTCTTCAGGTTTCCCATAACAGCGGGGCATGGAGCGGTTAGATCCCCAGCAAGAGAGGACCCTTCTCCTTGGTTCTTCCATGGGGGAATGAGGGCTAAAGACTAGACCTTCGGGTCCCTCTGGGCAGGTGTCCAGCACTGAGGGTCCAGATGTGCATCTCAACTTGCTTCTATTTTTTTTTTAATTTAAATTATTTTTTTATTTTACTCTACAACATTGTATTGGTTTTGCTATACATTGACTTGAATCCACCATGGGTGTACATGTGTTCCCCATCCTGAACCCCGCTCCCAACTCCCTCCCCATCCCATCCCTCTGGGTCATCCCAGTGCACCAGCCCTGAGCACCCTGTCTCATGCATCGAACTGGACTGGCATTCGTTTCACATATGATAATAAACGTGTTTCAATGCCACTCTCCCATATCATCCCGCTCTCGCCCTCTCCCACAGAGTCCAAAAGACTGTTCAATACATCTGTGTCTCTCTTGCTGTCTCGCATACAGACTTATCGTTACCATCTTTCTAAATTCCATATATATGCATTGGTATACTGTATTGGTGTTTTTCTTTCTGGCTTACTTCACTTTGTGTAATAGGTTCCAGTTTCATCCAGCTCATTAGAACTGATTCAAATGTGGCACATATACACAATGGAATATTACTCAACCATTAAAAAGAATACATTTGAATCAGTTTGCTTCTTATTGGCATGAAACCTTGGGCAAATCATTCCTTTTCCTCATTTGTAAAATGGGGGAAATACTATTTAGGCTATGTGTGACTAAGTAAAATGTCATGAAGATTAATATTACCCTTTTCTTTTTTTATGTGGATACTAGAAAATTTTTAATTACATTGTGGCATTCAAAGAACTCAAACTAGCTCCGCCCACAAGGATAAATTGCCAAACATAATTTTGCAGAGAAAATCAAGTCATAAAATGACAAATGAAGTGTGAGATTATTCATTTAAGGTTTAAAACCTTGCAGAATAGTAGATTCAGTGCCTACATATGTGTAAAGTATACATCTACAGTATAAAACCCATGTTTAGGAGTGATTCAGAACTGCAGAGAATTTATCTTTTGGGCACACTGACCACTGTGGCCCTTTTGACTCTGGGTGCTTT